>NC_061122.1:225073517-225086094 GCF_002878395.1 Capsicum annuum | reverse complement strand
TATCCTCCTTGGTTTAACTTGTTGATCTATTTGTAGAGTAGATCGTTTGTACCCATAATGATTTTTTTTACATTTCATTTATTTGTTGAGTTATTTCATGTAATTTCCGACGGCTTCGATTTATTTTATTCTATCTATGAATATAATTAATTCTGAGTTTTGAACATATTAATTGAAATGGAGTACTAGATTCAAATATTGCAACAGATAATACATCTGCTGCAATAGATGACATATCTTATTAGACAGATTTAGATATATGTTGCAACATGAGATTCAACACGTAGGTCATCTGCTGGAAATTATATAACTGGTCTTCCTACTTTTTTTATTTTCTCCAATAGACTATCGATCAGTTGTAATAGATAAGTTATATATTGCAATAGATCATAAATTTATTGCGACAGACAGATGGGGAATATCTACTTAACGCAACAGATGACCAACCTATTCCATCAGATAATCAATCTGTCACAATAGGTACTATATTTGTTAGATATAAAATCTGTTGCATTATAAAAATTCAACTTTGCCAGACATAAAAATTATTGCCCCTACATGTATAGTGAAGTAGCTTGAAATGAAAATTTATTATCGTGTTCGTCTCTGTCTTTGTACATGTTCTTTTTTATACACGGGCTCCAAACATTTAGTTAGTACCCTATATGCCCAGACCCATTGCATCTTTCCCACAATGGTGTCGCACACACTGATCATTTGTGTGCCGGTCAGCAAACACTCGATGTATGCAAGCGAGTACGGCCTGCACGCTGCACCGGTTGTATTTTTTGGCAGCTGGATGTTCTTATTTTGACCTTTAAAAACCCATGATTCCTTCGCCAAGACTTCAGCCGGCAAATGATCCATCAGCTTACTCTGTGTCAACAACTTGGGCAACAACTTCAAGAGTAGTTGCATGTGGGTTAAAAACATCTTCTCACTGAACACAGGTAAGTTGCAGTCATAAATCTTAATCTTTCCCTCATATAGTAGTATCTCAACAGTGAGAAAATGGGTGACATCTACGTTCATGACTGCAAGGATTCTCTTTGCCTTGGTTCAGCTTTTACCGTGTGGATATGGCCACTTTCTTCTAACATATTTAATCGCTTCTTCATCCCATTGGAACGTAGAACCTAACTGATCAAACTACTGAAATCAGATTCTTACAGAGTTTAGCGTACCTATCCTTGAAAGTATTGTAAAAGTTGAGGTCCATTATCCTAACGGCAGCATCATAAGCATCCGGGTACACTAATTGCCTGCCCCTCATGAGGCAAAGAATTTCATCAACATACTGTGGTATAAAAAGATAATTTTTAAATAGGTTACTAATTGTAAAGAATAAAAATACAGTCGAAAGAATTCGATGCAGAGGGTTCTCTGAATCAGTTCACAGATTACCCAACCAATGCAACTTATGCAACAGATGTGTATTATGTTGCAACAGAATACCAAGTTTTCGCAACAGATTACACATCTGTTGCGTAGATTCTTCTTCATGGAGTAGATTGGATGGGTAGGTTAGCAAAAGTAAACTTACCTTGTCCTCATACAACACGTACATATTTGCCATATTCGAGAAGTCTTTGGCAGCAAATGAATACATGGTGTATTCTTTTTGAACCTTCATCTTGATGAATTCTTCCAGTTCCTTCTTTTTGTCTTTGCCAAGCGCCGTCCACCTTCTTTGACGACCCCTGAACTTCAACAACTATTGGAGCCAAGGGAGTTGCAATTTTTGCTGGTTTCAGAATGGAGAGAATTTGTCTAATTTTTCTTTTCTTCCTTCTAACCTCCCCTGTAAGAGTGCATGGCTCCCTCACCTCGTTGGATGATATGACACCCCTTCTGGATTTCAACTTGTCAGCAGCTTCAGCAATAGCCTCTAGCTTGTTGAGTAGTTTATCCTCTCTATCCTTGCACACTTTGCATTTGCAATGAGAACATGAGGGTGAGAAGGGGTGAGAGGGACCACTATAAGGGTGGGAGGGACTGGTGTAGGGGTGACAGGAAGGATTTGTGCAAAGGGTGTTTTCAAACATATTTATTTTTTTCTACGCACCAACATGCTCATAATCACAATTGGCAGCAGCAGGATGGCTGCCACCTTCACAAACAACTCCACCGGTAACACCCCCAGAAGAAGACCCAGATCTGTTGCAGTTTGAGTTTGGTCGTGAAGAGCTTCAACATTAGACTGACCTTACCTAACTTATCTTCTTATGGATGTTGCTCCATCCAATTCCTTCTTTATTAACTCCACCATTGGGTCTTCTTTTGTATCAACAAGACCCAGAGTAAGAAAAGAAGTCATCCCCAGCTCATCAATGGTAGACACGATCCAAAGATGCACAACCTATAAAAAATAACAGGAGGAATTTAAATCATATAATAATAATTTACAGTTAGTTGGATTACATAGGGATCGGGTTATGTTAACACATCCAACTTATGCAACAAATGATCTAGCTACCGTAACAACTGATCTGTATATTAAAACAGATTGATAGTATATTACATCAGAATCCCATCTGTTGCATAATTTACAGTAGATGGGTAATTTGTTGAGTAAGGTTTAGAGAATAGAGCAATATATGGTTAATCTGTTGTGAAATATGGATCATCTATTGCAATAGATTACCCATCTGTTGTACCAGTTATAGTTGACGGGTAATCTGTTATAATAGATGGAATATCTGTTTCAATATCTTTTTTTGAGGAAAATTATTTTAGTTGAAAGAAAACGTACTGCATTATTCGGAGGGTTAAAGAGATCAGCCTCATTAATATTTTTTTTGCTGGTCTCTACTGCAGCCAACCACCTAAGGATCCTTGGATGAGAAACCTTATCTGAGTAATCCGTGAAATGCTTTTGGAGGGGAGTAATGGCTTCACATGCCCAAGCTTAAAAATTATAAACAGGAAGCAAGCAAAAAAAAAAGTCACAAGTATATTCAATATAAATTAATGAATGAGTAAAACTAGTGATCAATTTTACCATGAAAGCCCAAGGAAAGCCCTATAATGTGGTCGTCTTTGGCTTTAGCTCTTTTAGTAAATATTTGGCAGTCAAGTAGTAGCTATCGTAGCTCTAGGGATAATCGTTGAATTTCCCAAAATCATCAGCAAGCACAAACAAATCACGTTCTATGACTTTCTTGATGTCTCTTGCTAATAAAATGGAATGGACAAATCAAACTAAGCACAATTTCTTCCTGTAGTGCTTTGGTATGTCTTTATTCTTGAGATCCGCTATCAAATCCTTCACTTTGTAGCTAGGTCCAACAATGCCTAACAACCCATCTTTTTTTACCTTGCGTTTGTTGGACCCTTTGTGGGGTGTTTTCTTGATGGCAGGTTCTTCTGGACGATCGCATCTCAAGCCCGCCACAATGGAAAACTCTTTCAATCCAAAACAAACCGGCATGCCACAGTAGTTGATCCAGACTTCATCCATCTTATTTATGCCCTCCTTCAAACCTCCATCATCCCCCGCATACATGATCCTGCGCTTGAGAAGGCCATATACTATGATCATTGAGAAACGGAGAGGGCAGGGCCCAGACAGCTCAAGAAAGTGTGCAAAACAGCTCTTCTTGAAAAGTCCATCTATGTTTTCCTTCTTCATAATACTCCTAAGTTCATCAAAAGGTTTCCCCAACTGACATTTAAGTACAAGATCACCAAATACTGCATTAGGGTTATTCATCAGCATCGCAACTCGAAACTTGTCAATACTAATGGTTTTGACAGAATCACGCTGGAATTTCGATATTATTTCATGCCCCATTGGTGAGGAGGAGTTATCACTTTACTCGGCTTCATTTTGCCCTGACTAAGATTGTTTTGGAAGTTCCTCCGAATATATCTGTACTCTAGCTTTTTTTGTTTGGTGATCGAAAGTTGATCCACTTTCTCCACTTTCAGTTTCTTTTCTTTTGGGAGACATCTTTTAACTACAAACAAAAGAAAAACAAAAAATACGTTGCATTTGCTGTCTGCATAATTTTTTAAAAAAAGGTGAGACAAATTTCAATAAATTATTCTTACCACATAACCAAAAAAAATACTCCAACGGACAACCCATAAGTTGGAATAGATGGGGAACCCGAATCTGTTTGAAGACCAATTCAATATCTTCCCACAGAAATTCCACCTGTTTCAACAGGTGGAGAAATTTCAATAAATTATTCTATGCCACATTACAAGAAAATACTCCAACGGATAACCCATCAGTTAGAACAGATGGGGAATCTGTTTGAAGACCTATTTAATATCTCCCAATAGATCTTCCAACCATTGCAATAGATGTACCACCACCACCACAACCAATTCCACCAAGACCACCACCAATGCCACCAATACCAATACCAAGACCAGCGACACCACCACCAAAAAACATAAATACCAACACCACCAACAACAGCCACCAACAATACCACAAACACCATCCAATAATACCACGATAGTCAACAAAACACTGAGAGAAAAACTAGGATTTTCTCGGGTGCTTCCTACTTTTTTAGCATCAAAACTCAAAATTGTTAACCCATTCTCGAAAATAATATAACTAAAAGTCTTCTTTTTTATCATTAACTAAAAAGCCCTATTTTTTAGAATAAAGAACAAATGTAGAACTCTTTTCGAACTCTATTACATGCGAAAATAGAGAAAACAACGGATACAAGCGGGAATGAAGTCAAAAAAACAACTATATGTAGTCGTAAATGGGAAGAAATCAACCTGTTTTGAAGGGTTGAGCAATATGTTGAGTAGTTGTTATTTGTATTGTTGAGAGGGAGAAGACACCCCGAAAGAGAGAGAGAGAAGAGTGAGAACTTAAGATTTAAAATGAAAAAAATTTCATGCAAATGGATGATTTGTATGGGTTGATTTGTAATTTTGGAAACGAATGACAAGTTTTGAAATTGCTAATTAGGTCTGAATTGATCTTAATTAATTTTAAAAATTTTAAAAGATATAGTTTTTAAAACATTGAGTTGATGAGAACTCATTTCAACTCAGAGTGATCGATCGACGACTCGGGTTGGGATGAACGCAATACCAACGCCATGGAATTGTAAAGACTCAATTTATTTTGTAGTTGACCCTGCGAGCTCATTAATTCATCCCTAGTCTCACCTATATCAACTTAGGTACTATCACTATCCTAACATTGAGTTGATGAGAACTCATTTTAACTCAGAGTGATTGATCGACGAGTCGGGTCAGGATGAACGCAATACCAGCACCATGCAATTGCAAAGACTCGATTGGATTTGTAATTGACCCTGTGAGCTCATTCATTCATCCCTAGTTCCACCTAAATCAACTTAGATACTATCACTATCCTAACATTGAGTTGATGAGAACTCATTTCAACTCAGAGTGATCGATCGATGACTTGGGTCGGGATGAACGCAATACCTACGCCATGCAATTGCAAAGACTCGATTGGATTTGTAGTTGACCCTGCGATCTCATTCATTCATCCCTAGTTCTACCTAAATCAACTTAGTTACTATCACTATCCTAATATTGAGTTGATGAGAAATCATTTCAACTCAGAGTGACCGATCGACAACTCGGGTTAGGATGAACACAATACCAGTGTCATGCAATTGCAAAGACTCGATTAGATTTGTAGTTGACCCTGAGAGCTTATTCATTCATACCTATTTCCACCTAAATCAACTTAGGTACTATCACTATCCTAACATTGAGTTGATGAGAACTCATTTCAACTCAGAGTGATCGATCGATGACTCGGGTCGGGATGAACGCAATACCAATGCCATGCAATTGAAAAAACTCGATTGCATTTGTAATTGACCCAGCGAGCTCATTCATTCATCCTTAGTTCCACCTAAATCAACTTAGGTACTATCACTATCCTAATATTGAGTTAATGAGAACTCATTTAACTTAGAGTGATCGATCAATGACTCGGGTCGGTATGTACACAATACTAACGCTATGCAATTGCAAAGACTCGATTGGATTTGTAGTTGACCCTGCGAGCTCATTCATTCATCCCTAGTTCCACTTAAATCAACTTAGGTACTATCATTATCCTAACATTGAGTTAATGAGAATTCATTTCAACTCAAAGTGATCGATCGACGACTCGGGTTGGGATGAATGCAATACCAATTTCATGCAATTACAAAGACTCGATTGAATTTGTAGTTGACCCTGAAAGCTCATTCATTCATCCTTAATTCCACCTTAATCAATTACAATAAAATCTGTTGCAACAAACGACTAAGCTGTTGAAAATTTTCAAATAGGTACATATATGTTGCAATAGATGACATATCTTATTTAATTATAAAATAGATATTTTCATCTGTTGTGACAGATGACTGAGCTGTTGGAAATTTTCAAATAGATATTTATATCTATTGTAATATATGACATATCTAATTTTATTAATTATCAAATGAATATTTTCATCTGTTGTCACAGATGATTGAGCTGTTGGGATTTTTAAACAGATATTTATATTTGTTGTAACAGATAACTGAGCTGTTCGAATTTCTAAACAGATATTTATATATGTTGTAACAGATGACATATCTGTTTGAAAATTGTTTTTTCTCTTTTAATTTTAAAGCAAGAAGCTTCTGGTCTGAGTAGATAATATCAAGTAGTAGTACTTACTACTAAAGGCGGTAAAAAATGTTTCTTGGATATCTCAAAAGTGAGTTCATTGAACAGTCTTGTCTTGTATTTTCCATGTCAGTAATCTTATTCTTACTCGTGCCCCTCAAATTATTAATGAATATTGAAAACCACCACGTCTACTTACACAATGCATCTATAAAAATTATCTCATCTCTTCCTTCAGCTGCAGTTTATTTTATTCAACTCTTATCTTTTTGTCTCTCCTCTTTAGGGTCACATCCTTTTTTCTCTCTTTTCTGTTCTCTTTTCTTCTCATAAAGATCTTTTCAGATCTAAACCCATCCATATCTTTTCTCGACTTAAATTTCTGTTTTGATCCCCTTTTTAATATTAAGGTATGGTCTATTATTGCTCTTTCATTCTCTTCTTCTTCTTTGCAAGTTATTTACATCTATTTTTTATTTAATTAATATTTACCCATATCATATTTATTAAAAAAAATTAAGGAACTTGTAAGTGTTGAATAAACAATCCGAGAATTTTTATTACAATATAAGAAAAAAGTCATCTGTTGGGAGAAGTTTAAAAGCCTTGTTGGCAGTATCATTTTTTTTGTATGTATTTTGTTTGTTTCATTATTGTTGATGCAGTTATTGATGTTGTTGGTGGGGTTGGTGTTGTTGGAACTTGTGGTGTGGTGTTGTTGATGGTTCTGGAACAAAGAATGTTGCTTCTTTGTTGTTGATGATGTTGTTGGAACAAATATTTTTTTTATTGATGTTTATTCTATTGTTGATGTTGCAACAGATGGAGAAACTGTTGAAACAAATAAAACCACCAGAAAGGCTGGTTTGATGTATTACATCAGACTCCACATCTGTTGCAACAGACTCCACATCTGTTGCAACAGATTCCACATCTTTTGCAACAGATGGATAATGTTATTTTTGTGACATCAATTTTTTTCCTCTTCTTTATAAATATAAGGAACTGACAGTTGATCAACTTTTGACGGACTATCGCAAGAGGCTGTAGTAAATATGGGATCGGAGTAATAAGCTGCTTGCAGATGGAACCATTTCCTATGTAGGAGATATGTACTACTGATAATGTTATCGTGGAAACACACACAGAGTGCACTAATTTTATAAATGATGTTTTTACTGATTAGTCATAGATCGTTCAAACAAGATGTATGCAGTTTTACGATTAAGTTTGGTAGGTCCAAACTGATAAGGCTGAGGACCATGAATATAGTTCTGATAGCCTGTTAAGATTTAATATCGGTTGTTGCTCATGTTTATTTGTGAAGCATTGTGAAGGGATCTATTTTTTGTGTCATTGTAAAGAGATTCAATAGCGATTGGACTAACTTTTAGGGTGTATTGGACCCTTAGAGGGCCTTCGAAGCTTAGCACTGTATCTAACAAGAACGAGAAACCAGTATAGTTTTTTCCCTAGCCAAAATTTATATGGTTGGATTGCTCGCTCGGGGTGATGATTATATGCCAGAATGTGCAGTAGGAAAATGCTTTCGAAGGAAAATAGGTGGTTGATGAAAGACTATATCATCTGAGAGCTAATTAAAGAAGAGACATAGGGTAGATACAACTTCTAACGAATCTGGCCGGTGGAATTATCTTAACAGATACGAGATCTGAATCAAGTGCAAATATGAAAGTGTATCCGGTAATGTAATTTCATCTGTTGTGTCTCTTAAAGAAAAATAATGCATCTGAACACTTTGCTAGGGATCTGCGTGGTTGGGATTATCACCTAGATAAAAAATATAAGAAGACTAATAAAGAAGCTTCATAGGCATCGAGGGTTGAAATGATGTACAGCAAGTCTAGAAAACTTATGCCAACAGAAACTGCAGTTAAAATAAGGAATCTAAGCGAAGGCGGAAAATTTTTGAATTTTAAATTTCATCCCATGATTTCTTATTTGTGTTTCCGATTAGGTCCACTGTCATTGACCTGATCAGAACCACAAACGATATTGAAAGGCAAATAGAGTATCATTGCTTCCTTAGCAATATGGTCATAATTGATTGTGTTTTCTTGCCTTGACGTGTTTTCAACATTCCTTGGAGAAGATCAAATGCTTGCTATAGTATGTGAATCCCAATAATTTTCAAGCTTGCCTCCAGCTTGTTGATTCTGTATTCAAGCTGGTCGTTGCCATCTTCAAAGTTGGTAAAGAGTTCCTCGTCTCTTGTAAGCACGATCAGGAACACTACCTTCAAAGTTGTGGTATTCTAGAAGCCCTTCAAAACACTTTTTTCAGAAGCCTTAAAGGATACATGGAGGGTCTCTGTGTTTTTTTAGGTCAAAATATGTTGATGCACGTTGACGACATGGTCCCAACAGTTGAACAACACACTTTTATCAAGCATTGCTCCATGCATCTTGCTTAACCAATTTGATAAATTAGTAAGCATGGAGTTATGTAGAGTGTGCTCTAAACCGGCTCTACCAAGCCTATCAAACTTTATGTAACTCTAAGCTCATTACTCTATCAAAAAAATATGACCGAGTTAGTGCACAAACTGAACGAGCTCAATCTCTCAGCCTTTCTATTGATTGCTCTTCACCAATATAGATTACAAGATATTATCTATGCAAAAGTCTACATCATCGCCAGACATGTTTGCTTGAGAGCAATTCTTCTGAAGATATCTGTTGATATCTTCTGAAGAATTGTTCCTAGGCAAGCATGTCTGGCGATGGTGTAGACTTTTGCATAGCAGATATCTTGTCATCTATATTGGAGAAGAGTGATCAACAAAAAGGCTGACAAATTGGGCTTTTTTGATTTGTGCACTAACTCAGGCATATTGTTTTGATAGGGTAGTGAGCTCGGAGTTACGTAACGTTTGATAGGCTTGGTAGAGCCGATTTAAATCACATACTATGTAACTTCATGCTTACTAATTTATCAAATTGGTTGAGCAAGATGCATTGAGTAACGCTAGATAAAAGTGTGTTGTTCTACTGTTGGGACCACATATTCAATGTGCATCAACATATTTTGACCTAAAACAAACACAACGACCCTCTATTTATCCTTTAAGGCTTCTAAAGAAAGTGTTCTGAAGGGCTTCTAGAATGCCACAACTTTGAAGGTAGTGTTCCTGATCGAGCTCACAAGATACGAGGAACTCCTTACAAACTTTGAAGACGGCAACGAGCATCTTGAATACAGAATCAACAAGCTACAGGCAAGCTTGAAAATTATCGAGATTCACATACTACAGCAAGAATCTGATCTTCTCCAAGGAATGTTGAAAGCATGCTAAGGCAAGAAAACACAATCAATTAATCCATATTGCTAAGGAAGTAATTATTCTCTATTTGCCTTTCAATATCGTTTGTAGTTTTGATCAGGTCAACGATAGTGGACCTAATCGAAAATACAAAAAAGAAGACATGGGATGAAATTTAAAATTCAAAAATTATTGTCTTCGCTTAGTTTCCTTATTTTAACTGCAGTTGTTATTGGCGTAAGTTTTCTAAACTTGCTAAACATCATTTGTACCCTCGATACCCGTGAGGCTGCTTTGTTGGTGTTCTCCTATTTTCTATATAGGTGATAATCCCAACCATACAGTTCCTTAGCATAGTGTCCATCTGCATTGTTTTTCTTTCAGAGACACAACAGATGAAATTACATTACTGGATAAACTTTCATATTTGTACTTGATTCAGATTTTGCATCTGTTAAGATAATTCCATCGGCTAGATTCGTTAGAAGTTACTTTTTACCCTATGTCTCTTCTTTAATTAGCTCTCAGATAATATAGTCTTCCATCGACCACCCATTTTTCCTCAAAAGTATTCTCCTACCGCACCTTCTGGCATATAATCATCACCCCGAGCAAGCAACCCAACCATATAAATTTTGGCCAAGGCAATAACTATATTGGTTTTTCATTCTTGTTTGATGCAGTGCGAGGCTTCGAGGGCCCTCTAAGGGTACAATTCACACTTAAAGTTAAGTCCAATCGCTATTGGTTCTCTGAAGTAATGACAAATATTGATCCTTTCGTAAAACTTGACACGCATAAACACGAGCACCAATCGTTAGTAATTCGTAACAGGGTATCTGCGCCATCTTCATGAGCTCCTCAGCCTTATCAATTTCGAACCCATCAAACTTAACGGTACAATGTAGGATCTCGTTTGAATGATCAATGCCTAGTTGGTTAAAAACTGCATTCACAAAAGCATTGTACTTTGTGTGTGTTGTCCCGGTAACCTTATCAGTAATACATACTTAACTCCCACACATATGATAGTGGATCCATTTGCAAGCACCTTATTCTTCCAAGCCCATCTATGGCTTAAATTGAATAAACAGATGACTAGCTTGTTGCAACAGATGACACATCTGTTTATATTGTCAAACAATTGGAGATATCTGTTACGACAGTTGATCAACCTATTGCAAAAATCAAACAGATATATACATCTGTTGCAAAAGATTATCAGTATGTTGTAAGTTATCTAACAGAAATAATATATTTTGCAACAGATTACCCATATGTTAGATTTATTTTAAAGCAATTTTCTTTTCTTTTCGAGATACAATAATTTATAAATAGGTCCCTCCTTACAAATATGGATGATCCAGATTCGTACAAGAATATTCATATCGAGTCCTTGCGTGAACTTCAAAGGCAGTTTGATGAACTCCAGAGAGATTTGGCTGACTTCGGAGCAAGGCTGCCCGATGAAAAATTTTAATTGACAATAATAATAATAGTAGTAATAATAATTAGGTAATATTTTTTATTTTAGCGATTATTTTCCTCCTTTTGTATATCAAATCTACCCAAGGGATTCAAAAATCTATGAACATTCATTTCATTTTGTTGTCGACTTTAAATTTTTAATTCTTATTTAGTATTTAATAATAATCATTCTGTTTATTCTTTATTCTCAACATGTCGATGGTTGGTGGTAGGGATTGAGTAGCAATTTGTGTCAACAGTTAGAGGTTAATCTGCTACGATAAATCGTTCATATGTTGCACCTGGCGGTTATTAATAAAAAAGGGTTATTATTATTGAGAGGGTGAAAAGAAAAAGACATGACTTTTTCGTTCCGATTATTCAATATGAAAAATGTTTTGTAAATAAATAATAAGGAAATAAATGATAAACACAATTTATAACCACAATTTTAATAGCTGATCATGAATTTTCACCATTTTTATTTTTTTAAAATTATTTATTATATAATAAAATGGTTATTATTTTATTAAGAAATTTGAAAAGGTATTTTTTTATTTATAAAATAAAAAAGTAAGAAAATTTGGATTAATAATATGATGATAGTTATTTTGTTTAAAAAAAGTAGATTATATGTTGCAAAAATTAAATTATCTGATGCAACAGGTTCACTATGGTTGCAACAGATGATATATCTGTTGTCACAGATGATTTATCTGATGCAATCTATATCGAGTCACAACTTAATAAAAGCGGTTCTTGGAAAGAACTAATTAATAATAATAATCTGAAAAGTCATGACTTATCACAATATTTCTTAATTTAATTAATTCATTACTTTTCACATTAATAAAAAATATAATTAATAAATGGAGGTGAACAGTTAGATTATATGTTGCAACAGATATGTTATTTGATGTAACATATTTATATTTGTTGCAACAGATAATATATCTATTGTCACAGATGTGTTATCTAATGCAACAGATATAGAATCTATTGCCACAACTCAATAAAAATGGTTCTTTGAAAGAACTAATTAATAATAATAATCTGAAAAGTCATGACTTATATCACAATATTTATTTTCTTAATTTAATCAAAAATGTAATTAATGTATGGAGGTGAATAGTCGCGCCTTTTTGCCTCTCATTCAAATTCAATCCTCTATAAATAGGTCCCTCCTTACTCAATCTTTCATTCAACTACACT
>NC_061122.1:225058320-225073417 GCF_002878395.1 Capsicum annuum | reverse complement strand
TTGTCACAGATGTGTTATCTAATGCAACAGATATAGAATCTATTGCCACAACTCAATAAAAATGGTTCTTTGAAAGAACTAATTAATAATAATAATCTGAAAAGTCATGACTTATATCACAATATTTATTTTCTTAATTTAATCAAAAATGTAATTAATGTATGGAGGTGAATAGTCGCGCCTTTTTGCCTCTCATTCAAATTCAATCCTCTATAAATAGGTCCCTCCTTACTCAATCGTTCATTTAAATACACTCTATTTATTTATTGCATCTCATCTTTCATATTACACTCTAGAAGATAAGATTATGAATGACCCAGTGTGGGACATTACTTTTCTGCAAGACGCCATGAATGAACTCGAAATCAAGTTCGTGATCTACAATAAGAACTGGGAGGAGTTAGATCAAGAATGCTTTGCGAGATACGCAGGCTGAGGATGGCCTTGCTACTTCCGGTTGAAGATTGGCCGACTAGCAATGATGATGCTGATAATAATAATAATAATAATTAGAATATTATTTTTCTTTTAGTCTATTATATGTATTTTTATTTATTTTTATTTAATAAATAAATTATGTTTGATCTTTGATGTTTTAATTCATATTTAATTTTCATTCTGTCTATTATCTTCTCAACAAACATGTCAACGATTTGATGTAAAAAGGAATAATTTGGAATCCAGTAGCAATAGCAAGATTTATCTGTTAGGTTTGTGGCAGGGGTTAATGTGTTGTTCAAAACAGATTACTCATGTTGCAACAGATACGAAGTTGATGCAACAGATAAATAGTCTATTTGAACAGATAACTAGTTTGTTGCATTGGTTGGCTCTGACATTTTAATTTGTACTCCCTCCGTCTCAAATTACCCGTCTCAAATTGAGATGCCACATTTGTTAAGAAAAATAATTAATCACATGTCTAGTTTTCCATAACCCACTGATCAGTTGGTGGGACATTAGACATGTTTGAAATAACCATTATTTGCTATTCAATTGAAATTTCATAAGAGAAGAAAGCTTTTAACGTCGGTCGGCGTATAGTCCCCCTATTAAATGATGTTTCCATTTAATTTAAAGAAAAAGTTATTAATACAAAGGGTAAAACATGAATTTTTTTAATCTTTTCTTGATTAATGAAAAAAACAAGTAAAATGAGAAATCAAATTAGAAAATTTGGGATGGATAATTGGACGTAAGGAAAAATTTTGAATCCAGTAGCAATAGCAAGTGTTGAAACCATATTGGTTATCTGTTGGGTTTGTGGGAAGGGTTGATTTGTGTTGTTTCAAATAGATTAATCATTCGTTGGAACAGATAATTAGTCTAGTGCAACAGATAAACATTTTGATGCAATAGATAATTAGTCTGGTGCAACAGATAAATATCCTGATACAACAGATAATACGTCTAATGCAACAGATAATACGATGATGTAACAGATAAACAGTCTGACGCAATAGATAAATCTTCTGATGCAATAGATTACTCATCTGATGCACCAGATGATTGATCTGTTTAAATTGTGGGCACTTATGATGGATTCATAATCGGGGTTCTATCTATTGTTGGAAAAATAGAAGTGTACCCAGATGATAAATACAAATGAAAATCATAATTTTACTTATCAAAGTCACCTATGAAGTAATGCCAAAGTGGAAAGTAATGTAGTAAATAAAATTTGACCTAAGAAATTGGTCAGATCACAACAGTAGCACTGTACCAACAACAACAACAACAAATGATCGACAAGAAGAAGATGAAGATGATAATGAAGTAGAAGATGATGATAATGAAGCAGAAGATGATGAATAAAGCAGCAGAAATAGAAACAATTAACAAAAAAAATTGCTAAGAGAGAGAAAACAATAATGGATGAGAAGAGAGAGAAAGACGCCTTTTTCCCTTCGTTTCCTGTTATTTTAGGTATACATTGGGATCAAAGTGTAAATTTAAAAACTTGTGGATTATTTTCAAACTTACCCAACTTTCTTAATCCATAATAAAGTAATTGTCACCTTCAACTAATAATTAAGACTTGTGTCACCTACATCTTATTTTAAAACTCTTTTGTCACCTATGGCCCAAACCCCTAAAATACTTATATAAATATTGAGATGTACGTTAAATTAGAGAACAAACCGATTTGCCTATTGGGAGAATATGATTGATGCTCATCTAACTTGATTCAATTGTATGTCTAGATTGATGGATACTTGATTTTCTAACCCTCAACTTCTTCATTGTTTTTGTCAGCATAATAAAATTCAACATGTATATATATATATATATATATATATATATATATATATATATATATATTCTTTGTTTCCATTCAAAATCATTCTTTAGGGTCAAAATTTTTGCTCAGACAAGAATTAGTTGTATCAAAATCGAAATTTTGTGATCACTATTATATTATTTCTTTTATAGTTTACAGGTCGTAGATGAATGTCGGTTGGCTTTGAAGAATTTCTTGTGTAAATGTTATAGGTTTAATTGTATTGTTTTGATATCTTTATTATCTTATTATTTTATTTAATTTATACATTCTAGATGAGTGTGAGTCGACTTTAAAATTTTTTTTTAGATAAATGTTTGATTTAATTGCATTATTGTAATATCTCTATTAGTTTGTTATTTTGTGATAGTTTACAGTTTATAGATGAATCTCGATCGGCTTTGAGAAATTTTTGTGTGTAAAATTTTAGTTTAATTGTATTGTTTTAATATCACTTTTATCGTATTATTTTTTTGCAATTTACATGTGATAGATAAGTGTTGATCGGTTTTGAGAATTTTTTGATATAAAGGTTAGATTTAGTTGTATTATTTTGATATCTCTATTATCATATTATTTTGTTATTGTTTACAGGTGGTAGATGAGTGTTAGACGACTTTGAGAAAAATTTTGTGTATAAAGATTAGATTTAATTGTATTATTTTGTTGTCTCTATCATTGTATTATTTTATTGCAATTTACAGATGGTAGATGAGTGTTGATCGACTTTTAAAAATATTTTTGATAAAAATTAGGTTTAATAAATAAATTCTCCATCTTTACATACTCAAAAGATATTAAATTAATTATTACATTCATCTTTATTATTTAAACAAATATAGTGTAATGTTTGAACTAATTAAAGTGAGGTACACGCGCAAGACGCGTACACCTAAACTAGTATATATATATATATATATATATATATATATATATATATATATATATATTAAGAGCAATTTTCAATTTCTGAGATTTTATGTAACTTTTTAAATGGTACGGAATTTTATGTATTAATAACCTTGATGTTTGGTGATTTGTGTATTTATTAAAAAATGATTTCAACCTAAACCCAACAAGCTTTAGAACTTCTATATGCATTTATTAAAAAATGATTTCAACCTAAACCCAACAAGCTTTAGAACTTCTATATGCATATCAAGTTGATTTTTTTTATCCCACTACCTCACCCTCCTACCACCACCACCCTCCAATTTTTTTTTTTAAATAATTTAAAAAATAAAAAATCTTAACCCCCATTCCATATTTCTGACCCCTCCCCCCCAAGCCCTGCCCAACCCCCTCAACATAAAAAGAAATAATTTTTTAAAGAAAAATTCCTATCCCCCACCTTTACCCTCCTACCCCCACCTATCCAACCCTCATACCCATACCCCGACCGCTCCCTTTAAAATAATTTTTTTTAAAACCAAAAAAGGTTTCTTACCCCCACCCCCTTCCTACCCTCCTCTGAATCTACCACTACCACCATCACAGCCCCTTACCTGAACCCCCACTCCGAAAAAAGAAATACTTTAAAGAAAAAGAATTCAATGTGTTAATATTCTTTAGATTAAGTCGTAATCGGGTTTCTATATGGATTCATATTTTATTCATTTAGTTTATGAGCTTTTAAAATAGGGAAAAACACACCATATGACCATTTTAAAAATAAATAACTCCAAGTTTTATATTTTGTCAAAAAATAGCCAGTCGTCTATTTTATTTTCACATTATAGCCATTTCCTAATTTGGGTCATTTTGGCTTATGTAGTTCGGATGCAGTTTATATACCATATTGATACAGTTCATATACAATACTGATATAGTTTTCAACTTGGGTCATTTGACCCTTTTTTAAAACTATTTCAATATTTTTTGCTACAAATTTTTTAACTGAAAAATATTATGTTTTTTTGTTGTTTAAAAATAATAATTAAATATAATTGTATAAAAATGGTATAATTGTTATGGAGCATATGTATCTATATAAGATATATGTATAAAAATTGTATGGTTCTATCAAATATGTATACGTATAAAATATATATATTAAAAAGATGTATAGAAAGTGTATAAAAGTTATATAATTGTTGTATAAAATGTGTGAAAAAAAAAAACTGTACAATTATTGTATAAAGTGTGTATCGAAACTAGAGAATTTTCATATAGAATATTTATATGTATAGAAACTGTATAAAACAAGCCAACAAATTAAAATGGCTAGAAAATGAAATTTAAATTTCATGACCATTTTCGTGAAATTAATTTCTGCCGAGTGAACATTTATGGCCCTTTTACTTTAAAATAAGCTAAATCCATAGTTACTCACTTAAAATATGAAAGATCCAACTGATTGCTTTAATATGGGCTAAATTGTCAACCCTACTTGCTACTAATTTTTTGGTTTCCCAAGGTATCCCCCAGCCCGACAAGCTATTAGCAAAGATGATAGGAAATAAAATGAAAATATACATTATTAGATGATATATTGTAAGTCATAACAATACTTTTTAGATTGCAACTAATAACAACTCTTAAAAGAAAATAAATTAATAATAAATTTAAAATAAAAAAGAATTAAAAAAACATTTTTTTAATATTTTTTTAAAAATGTCTTCAGTCTTAATAGGAGTTAGTTATCATGTGGGCTGAAATTATGAATCCTATTAATGAACATGTTTTTTTTTCTATTTCTTCAGTTATATTTATATTCAATTTTTTTTAAAAAAAAAACAAATATTCTCCTTGTCTCTCAATAGTTCCTTTTTACCCAATCTCTCTATAATTACGGATTATAATACAACATTCTTAATTTCTAATTCATGAATTTTGAATTTGCAATAATATTGGTGGTAGAATTACCGTATGAAAACTAATGCCAATAAATATTTTATGTTAATAATTTATTTTTAATCTATGAAATTGTATACTACCCAATATTAATGTATTATTTTAAATAGCTAAGTTGAAATCAGTTTATATATAACAACATCCTATTCTAAATGAATTTTAATTTTTTGGGTCTCAATATGGAATTGATATATAAAATTTTGCATACAGTATTCTTATAATTACTTTTAGTGTATGAAAATAGTACATAATATGATATTCATGAATTAGTTTAATAAATTTTGTTGGGGCCAGTTTACATAGTTATTTCATTCTTGAGTAATGTTTTTTTTTTAGTTCTCAATGTATGAAATTGATATTAAAATTGATATCGATGAAGTTTCGTATATGTCACATTTGTATGAAATGAGTTTTCTTATTGTGACATTTGTAGAATCAACCAGTACAAAAAATTTAAAAATATGCAAAAGCTGAGATAATGAAGAGAAGAAGACATGTATCGATGGAGTGCAAATATTTAAAAACTGAGATAATAGAGAGACAACGACTTGTTTTTTTTTTGTTGAAATAGGATTTTGGCATTTAAAAATTAAATTATAGCATTACAAGGGGTATAAGAGGGTTCAGGAGGGAACCCTTCAGTAGTTTTAGTAGGGTCATAATACAAGCTAATTACATTATCAGAAGCAACTTTCCTAGGAAAAATATTTCCTAGTTTGTCTACCGCTAAGGCATTTGCTACACACAAAGGAGGAAGTGTCAAAATCTGCAACTGATCAAAAGAGGCATTTCCAATCCCTATCCTAGATAGGTACCAGCAACCCTATTCTGCTCTCTGCAGGTGTGCTTCAAGTTTGGAGCTCCCAACATCTGCATTAAGTACCTGCACTCCATCATGATATTACAATAGCCAAGGTGGTCAGAGGATATCATATTGATGGCAATAGAAGAGTCAGAATTAATCTCGAGCGGGTTAGCTGGTTAGCAATGGCAACTCTAAGACCTTCAAGGATGGATATGAGTTCGTCTTGCTGGGCATTTGTGTGGGGAATTTTCTTAACGTAGCCTAGAATCCAGTCTCCCTTATGGTCTCTAAAGACCCCCCTATCCTACCAAGTCCGGGTTGGGATTTAACACTGTCATCGATATTAAGTTTATAGGAGACTTGGTTAGGGGGATTCCCACATAAGGTAAATGATGTTGGTAGGTTTTAACGGCTTGTATTGATGTAGTGCAAATATTAAAGAAAAATTTTAACCAAGAAGAACATCGAAAGCCGTGTAGCTATTGGGAAAGTAAATAGAAAAGTTTATTTTTTCTGAAAAAGTTAAAAACGTGGATATAGAATATAAGTACAACACAATAATTTAGGCTTGTTGAAAGAGATAAATACAAAATATTAGGATAAATATAAAATCATATCTAAAAAATGTTTGCTTAAAATACAATTAAATAAATAATATTAATTAAATCTGCTATAACTTAAAATTAAAAACACTATTCAATAATTACATAAAAATAATAGTGTTATAAATTATAATAAATAATCTAATAAGTATAGATAGGATAATTTTCACTAGACAATATATGGGAAAATAACACAAATCCCAATAATTTGCTATCTAATTACACTCTATCCCAATTTTTTTCTTAATTACACCAAATCCCTTCCAAATTCATAAGTTAATGTCGTGATACATGAGTAACAAATACATAACTAGCAAACTAATTGACTATAGAAAAGAAAAATAATGGTAAGAATGACAGAGCAATTAATGGGATTTGATTGAGATATGTCTCTTGAATCCCTAAAACTCAGTAACAGCTTCATAATTCAAATTTGAATCACCATAATCAACATTCTCCAATCATAATTCTCCCAAATCCTCTAAATCAAATTGCTATACAAAATACAAAATTAAATTAGCAAAAAACATCAGAAAAACTTATACGTACATAATCCAAAACATATGATTGATGATGATACATAAGATACAACGTGTAGTTTTAGATGAATTATAAATACAATACATATGTATCAGTTGTACTTAATATTTTGAATATATCAATTGCAAAACAATCCATATTCAAAATTTAGTATGTATCAGATATAATGATATATCTCAAAAAAAATTGATCTATGCATCATAATAAGTATGTTGAATGTATCAGGTGTAAACTAACCCAAATTACATGCAATTTTTCATTATGTATCATAAAACAATGTAATATATCGTTAAAATAAGATATACGTATTAATCTCGGTATATTGATGTATCAAGTATAACAAGAACCAAAAACACACATAAATATTAGTATGTATCAGAAAGTCTGCAATGTCTTATTAACTTTTGAACTATGTATCAGACTCAATAAAGTGAATGTATCAGATGTTAAAAAGAACCTAAATCACATGTAAATTTCAGTATGTATAGAAAAACATGCAATGTCTCAGTGCATTATACTTATGTATCATATTCACTTCGAAGCATGTAATTCATATCTTTGATAAATGATTTATTTTTGTAACTTGCTTTCTTTTCCACTTCGTAGATACAATAATAGACTTTTACTGCCACTACCAGTAGCCTCCCGTAATTTCTTCTTCATATTCGAATTATTATGATGTTTAAAATGCCACGGAACAAATCCAACATCAATTTCAATTGAAGTTTTAAGATCTAATTGAGTAAGACCAACGCTAAAGAATGGTCCTTGCTCCATTAATAATCTTAAAATATTGAAAAAAATAGAAAATCGACAAGATTGACTTCAATTTATCAACTATTAAACTTAAAAAAAAAAGTTATGAAAATAAATTAACCTCCAAATAAATTTGAAGAAAAAAGTTAATGGAGGTTGTAATTGAAAATTAAAACTTGAATATGTTGAAGTAGTGGATGATAAGTTGATCACACGATTGTAATTTAAAATTGTTGAATTGATGAAATTGTCAGATATTTTACCATGATTTTGGGCGAGCTTTATAGAGAAGAAGGCGCAATAATAGGGTTTATGTAATGTATCAGCAAATAGCCTACTTTTATTAGTTAGAAGAAATTTTTTGTAATTAATTTAATGGAATGGAATTTTAAGTAATAATGAGAATTTAAAGTGTAGTTTTAAGCAATTTTTTCATAATATATCACAGAGTTGGTTGTGTTAATATTCTCAAATCAAACTTCAAATGGTTATTATATAGCAATTGATGCTTAGAATGCGCTTAGAAGGATTTTTTTTGTAATTAATTTAGTGGAATATAATTTTAAATAATAATGAGAATTTAAGGTGTAGTTTTAAGTAATTTTTTCATAATATATTAAAGAGTTGTGTTAGGAAAGACGGGCACACAATCAAAGAGCCCGATAGGGTAGCAGCGGAAAATACCCAAGACTAAACTTTTCCTTTCAACTTGAACCAAGAGGAGACAAATAAACCCAAGCAAAATAGAGCAATATACAACAAAAAACTCAACCAAATGAAACAAGACAAGAATAAAGGCAATCACACGAGACACAAGATTTACGTGGAAAATCCTTCAGTGTGAAGAGTAAAAAATCACGGGATCAAAATCTCCACTATAATCACCAAAGATTTACAATATTGTCCTCCAAAATAAACATAAAATGAGTACCAAACAACAAGAAACAATACATAAACCACAACACCAAACACTAGAGAAATAAAGGAGTGAAAGCACCAAAATTGCAGCTACTTTTCGAGAAAAAGAACAGGAGCTATAGGCCACCAAATCAAGCTCCGTTAGTTCCTAATCAAAGATTGAGATGAGAGGAACAAGAATTCCAAAAATCAGCTCAATAGGACAAGAAACAAAGCGGGAATTGTAATATGAAGTTGACAGTTGTGGCTGAAATTTAGGTGCGAAAATCAGCTTTGTTTTTCTCTCTTTGGCTGCTGAAAACTCTTTTTTTTTGTGATGATGAATAAGACCTAAAAAGATCAATATATATGCCCCATAGTAATGGGCCTATGGTAAAAAGTGAGATGATCCAAATTAGGCTTCATTTATCCATATAGGAAGGAAAAAAGACCCAATAACTCAACAATTCTCCCCCTCCGACTATGTAGAGGAGACCGCCATCCGGACGATCATGCAACAATCTTCAAACTTTCCTCTTGGCAAAGCTTTAGTCATCATGTCGAAACCATTATCATTCGCATTAATCTTCTCAAGTTCAAGAAACTTAGAATCCAACACATCCCGAATCCAATGGTATCTCACATCAATGTGTATTGACCGACCATGAAATGTAGAATTCTTGTCAAGATGTATGGCACTTAACTGTCGCAATAAAGCACATACTTCTCTTGAGCACAACCAAGTTCCCCCAAGAATCTCTTCATCTAAAGAAATTCTTTACAAGCTTCAACTGCAGGAATAAGCTCAGCTTCTGTTGTAGATAGAGCAACACATTTTGCAACCTAGATTGCCAAGACACAGCTCCCCCTGCAAAAGTAACCAAATACCCTGAAGTAGACTTGCGAGTATCAATATCACCGGCCATATCTGAATCAGTATAACCACAAAGACTAGGCTTCCCTGTACCAAAACACAAACTCAGACTAAAAGTGCCACAAAGATATCTCATAATCCACTTCACAACATTCCAATGTTCTCTTCCCAAATTAGAAAGAAAACAACTAAGAACACCAACAGCATGAGCAATATCTGGTCTTGTTCAAACCATTGCATACATCAAACTACCAACAGCTGAAGCATAAGGAACTTTCTTCATATCTTCCTTCTCATCATCGCTAGAAGGACACTGCTTCGTGCTCAACTTGAAGTGCATAGCTAAAGGTGTACTGACAATCTTATCCTTGTCCATGTTAAAACTTCGAAGTACTTTCTGAATGTACTTCTCTTGTGATAACCATAACTTCTTGGCCTTTCTGTCACGGACAATCTGCATGCCAAGAATTTGCTTTGTTGGTCCTAAGTCTTTCATAGAAAAAGACTTACTCAACTCTTGCTTCAACTTTTGAATCCTGCAAGCATTATGAACAACAACAAACATGTCATCAACATAAATCAACACAATAATAAAGTCACCATCAGAGAATTTTCGCACAAAAACACAATGGTCTGAAGTAGTCTTCTTGAAGATCTGCTGACTCATAAAGGAACCAAACTTCCTATACCACTTCTTAGGAGCTTGTTTCAAACCATACAAGCTCTTCTTCAATTTGCAAACATAATTATATTTTCCCTTGACTTCAAAACCTTTGGGTTTCTCCATATAAATTTCTTCATCTAAGTTACCATGGAGAAAAGCAGTTTTAACATCCATTTGCTCAACTTCTAAATCTAGACTTGCAGCTAAGCCTAGAACCACACAAATGGATGACATCTTTACAATCGAAGAAAATATCTCATCAAAATCAACTCATTTTTTCTGGTTAAATCCTTTCACAATCAATCTAGCTTTATACCGTGGAATTGGATTACCATCTTTATACTTCACCCGAAAAACCCACCTATTTTTTAAAGTTTTTCTGTCTTTAGGCAGCTTAACCAAATCAAAGGTATGATTATCTTGGAAAGATTTAATTTCATCTTCCATAGCATCAAACCACTTTTCTTTTTCTTCACTTTCCATGGCCTCATCAAGACTCTCAGATTCTCCCCCGTCAGTCAAGAGTATATACTCACTGGGAGAATAACGAGATGAAGGTATTCTCTCTCTTATAGATCATCTGAGAGAACTCTCTGGAGCATCAAAAACTGGTTATTGATCAACCATAACAACTTGCATTAGAGCATCAATAACTTCTTGCTTATCATTCTGAACATGATCATCATATTCATTATCAACTTGATTTTCATCATCATGAAAATTTTCTTCAAGAGCAGTAGTCAAAAGAACTAGATCAATATCAACCAGGCTCTCACTACTCTGAGAAACAACCTTCTCAGCTTTATCAAAATCTTCAATTGTTTGGTGTTTAAAGAACGCAACATCGCGGCTTCTAATAAGTTTCTTCTAAACTAGATCATAGAAGTGATATCCAAATTTATCTTGATCATAACTAATGAAGATACACTGTCTAGTTTTAATATCCAACTTTGACCTTTCATCCTTAGGAACATGAACAGAAGATTTACACCCAAAGACTCTTAGATGATCATAAGAAACATTCTTACCAGACCAAACTCTATCAGGGACATCACCATTCAAAGCAACAGTAGGAGATAAATTGATAACATAAACAGTCGTATTAAGTGCTTCTGCCCAAAAGGAATCTGACAGCTTAGCATCTTAAAGCATACATCTAACCCTCTCAACTAGTGTTCTGTTTATCCTCTCAGCTAAGCCATTCAACTGAGGAGTCTTTGGAAGAGTTTTCTGATGTCAAATACCCTGCTCTCTGTAATATCTATCAAAATGACCAATATACTCACCACCATTATTTGAACGGATGGATTTCAATTTCTTCCCTGTCTGTCTTTCAACCAAGGCCTGAAAATTCTTGAGCACATCAAGTACTTGATCCTTGGACTTCAACGAAAATACCCAGAGTTTGCGAGAATGATCATCAATAAAAGTCATAAAGTAAAGTGCACCACTATGAGACCTTACTTTAAAAGGAACGCACAAATTAGAATGCACTAACTCCAGCAAATCGAGCTTTCTTAAAGGAGGATGACTTTGAAAAGAAACCCTTTTCTGTTTACCGGTTAAGAAATGAACACACTTCTTCAACTTTGCTTGTTTTACTCCAGAAAGCAAATTTTTCTTAGCCAAACTATCAATCCCCTTCTCACTCATATGACTCAACCTTCTATGCTACAATTCTAATGAAATATCATTCTCCGCCAAGTTTATCAAGACTCTAGAAGTAGAGCCCTAAAATACGTACAAGTTAGACAACTTGTCACCTCGATCCACAATTATCGAACCTCTAGTAAGCTTTCACTGGCCAGCACCAAGCATATTAACACAACTCTCATCATCAAGACTTCCTATAGAAATCAAATTCAGGCAAACATCTGGAGTATGCTTGACATTATTGAGAATTAGTTTGGAACCATTGTTACTTTCCAAACAAATCGTGCCAATGCCAAGTACTTTAACTTCATCATTATTGCCCATTTTCAACATCCCAAAATTACCTGGAGTATAAGAAGAAAATAATTCCTTCTTTGGCGTAACATGAGAAGTAGCACCAGAATCCACAAACCAGCTAGACTCATCACGAACAAGATTAATGGCATTCTCACCACAAGCAACAAGAAGATCATCATTAGTAACAATAGTAACACGATTTTCATTATCGCCTTCTTTCTTTTGCCGTCTTATATCACTCTTATGCTTGTAACAATATTTCATGATATGCCCCTTTATGTTGCAATAGTCACATGTAACATTCTTGAATTTGGACCTTGACTTACTTCTACTTTAATCTTTATTATTTGAATCTCTGGACTTGTTTCTCCCCCTCTCTTCATAACCAAAACATCAGAGTGTGAAGATGAAGAAGATGAGGCCTGAGATATTCTTCTCATCTCTTCATTCAAGATACCACTCTTAAAATATTCATTAGTTATAATACCACCGGGAGCAGAATTAGTCAAAGAAACTCGAAGAGTTTCCCAAGAGTCAGGCAGAGTATTAAGAAGCTAAAATCCCTGAATTTCTTCATCGAACTTTACACCCATTCCAAACAGCTGGTCAAGGACACCCTAAAAATTATTTATACGATCAGAAATAGGACTGACCTCTTTATACCTGATATTCATCAATTGCTTAAGCAAAAACAACTTGTTATTGCCAGTCTTCGAAGCATAAAGTGTCTCGAGCTTATCCCACAAACTTCTAGCATGTGTCTCATTCACAATATGATTTCTATCATTATCTTCAACCCATTGTCTGATGTAGCCACAAACCTATAAGTGCTCAAATTCTCAATCCTCATATGTCATGGATTCAGGTTTAGTAGATGTAAACACAGGTAGATACATTTTCTTGACAAATAGAAGATCTTTCATCTTGCCTTTCCAAGTACGATAGTTACTACCATTCAAACACACCATCTTGCTCATATTTTCCTCCATCATTCAAATCGACAATCAACAAAAGCCAACGCTCTGATACCACTTGTTAGGAAAGAAGGCTACACAATCAAAGAGCCCGACAGGGTAGCAATGTAAAATACCCAAGACTAAACTTTCCCTTTCAACTTGAACCAAGAGGAGACAAATAAACCCAAGCAAAATAGAGTAATATATAGTAAACAACTCAACCAAATGAAAGAAGACAAGAATAAAGGCAATCACACGAGATACAAGATTTACGTGGAAAACCCTTCAGTGTGAAGAGTAAAAAACCACTGGACCAAAACCTTCACTATAATCACTAAAGAGTTACAATATTGTCCTCTAAAATGGCCACAAAACAAGTGTCAAACAACAAGAAATAATACATAAACCACAACACCAAACACTAGAGAAATAAAGGAGTGAAAGCACCAAAAATGCAACTACTGTTCGGGAATAAAGAACAGGAGCTAAAGGCCACCAAATCAAGCTCCTCCAGTTCCTAATCAAAGATTGAGATGAGAGCAACAAGAAGTCCAAAAATCAGCTCAATCGGACAAGAAACGAAGCGGAAATCGTAATTTGAAGTTGGCAGCTGTGACTGAAATTTAGGTGCGAAAATCAGCTTTGTTTTTCTCTTTTTGGCTGCTGAAAACTCTTTTTTTTTTTTGTGATGGTGAATAAGACCTAAAAAGATCCATATATATGTCCCATAGTAATGGGTCTATGGACAAAAGTGAGCTGGTCCAAATTGAGCTTCATTTATCCACATAAAAAGAAAAAAAGACCCAATAACCCAACAAGTTGGACATATTAATATTCTCAAATCAAACTTTTCAAATGGTTAGAAGGCGCCTAGGCCTAGTTTGTATTGTGAAGCTTCATGATCCTACGCCTACTGCGCACACAAATGAGATATGCACTTGAAATAATTGATGTCATGGGCTGAGATATATACCATATGGAGCAAATTATTTGACCATTAAGTAGAATTATGCATCTTCATTTGACGTATAATGCGATTTACCAGATATTTTCGGTCTATCAAGTCTCAACTGAGGAAACGGTTGATAAATTGGACTTTTATTTACTTAAATAATCTTGAATTATCTCATTTGAAAAAAAATAAATTGTATTTAAAATTGAATTAGTCTGTCAGTTCATTTTGTTAGTATTTTATAACGAATTAAAAATAAGTTATTCATATATAAAAATAATACAAAATTTGATTTGTAGTTTACAAACTTACAAACTTAACATGGAGATCGTTTGGTATGATATATTAGAGAATACATGCATGTATTGTCATAATATTATTGAATTTTTTATTTGATAGAATTTTCAGTCTATTATTATATTATTATACAACTTATTTATTCAATTATTGAAGTATAACTAATAAAATTTGGTATTAACAATAAAAGGACTATTTATACAACAATAAGCATCACTAAAGACATGACTACTCATCATACATTAAATCAAATAATGGGTAGGAAATAGTTTCAGTATAATTAATCTTAGTATTATGAATATATTCTATGTAGTACTATTCTTATACATTCTATCAAACGATTAGATATAAGTTAAGAGGAAATTGATGTACTTTCTTAGTTTACTTTTACTTGTCACTATTTCACTTCTCGAGGTCAATCTGCCTGAATTTTGATCAATATTTTAAAATGTATAATTTCATATTTTAAATTTAAAATTTAGATGATCGAAAATTACATGAAAAATGCTACAAGATGTAATCCATCTCATATTAATATGATAAAAAATTAACTTCTTAAAATGTTAATCAAAGTTTAAGTAGGTTGACTTCAAGAAGCAAAAAAAAATAACACGTAAAAATAAAAATCTATTATACCTATTAAATCCGCACACCCCCCTACAAATGGTAT
>NC_061122.1:225049662-225055320 GCF_002878395.1 Capsicum annuum | reverse complement strand
TACAAATAGATCAACAAGTTAAACCAAGGAGGATATGTTATTACATTCACGGACTCAAGCTATAAAGATCTAATCAGTATGGACAAGTTGTTCTTCATCCAGTGCTATGGAATTCGGCTTTGGTCATCGTGGATCTTTAACATCGGTTGTGTACGGTTTCTGAGTTTTTGCTTCTCCATATTTCCATAAAAGAACAGCATATCTTTTGCGGAGTAATCCGACATCAAGTCCATTATTTGGTACTTGTAATTCATCGCTCAAATACTCGGTATAGGTGTCAACAAAAGGACTGCAATCCCTACGTTATAAAAAAAAGATAATCCACATCTTGCAGTTAATGCAAGCATTGTGAAATTTGTGAAATGAAACTAAATCATGACACTTAAACTTACAGGCTACCAATGGTTTGTTGAGCAATTCCGTCAACATATTTCTCAATCGTCGACCAATCAGTACGAACTTTTTGATTCAAAAAGCCACTCATATCAAGGTAAGAAGGCAATATTTTGGCCAGCTTTTATATCTCAGACGACGGCCCAAAACTTCTCCTTCGCGACATCGAGTTATAAACTTGGATGCACCTCTCTTTTAGAACGACGACAGCCAACACCCAATAGAATTCATCACCACAATTGATTGGGATGTACACTTCATCGACTAAATGCCAAGGTAAGCCAGCCGAAATACTAAAACCTTTGATGATGTTGATTAAGCATTCCTCGTTTTGGGAAACTTCTGACTGCTGTTGACAATACCTATCGTAGGCATTATTGATGTAAACTTTGTACAAGCAATTGCCTGTTGTGTATCTGTATTGTTCTTGTGTTTGCAACTTGGCCTTTTTTTGGAGGTAGTAAAATATGACATCGATGTGCTGCACATCTTATCAAACATTTCAAATTATGTGACGAAAAAGTTTATACGTAGATGAAATTAAATGAAGTATTAATTAATAGTAATATGTATGGCATTTAAACCTCATCATTCCAGCAAGTTTGGGGCTGTGACATCAAATAAAACCAATTCTTTGTTTCGGGATGTGCAACAATAAAGTCGAATATATCATAACCAAGACTCGATTCGTTCACTTTGTAGCTCTCATCATTTTATTTTCTACATGATGATTTATATGTGTTAATGACAGGTTCTTATAACAAGAATTGTATAAACCAATATCTATAAAATTGATTTATGTACCTGCCGGCATGATGCTTTAACAGCCCATCGACAATCCATTCTGAATAGTCGTTGATTAACTGTGTTAGTTTTTTGGAGCCTCATCCGAGATGTTGAACCCTTCAAATGGGTAATTCTTCCGTTCGCCCAAACTGACAGGCTCCACTTTTTCTTCATCTTTGGAAGCAGTTGATGGATTATCAACTGTCATATTATGCTCTTTGACAGTAGCTGTGACATCTACCTAGAAAGCCAGAATTGTCAATCCTAAGTAGAGACATATAATAAATTTTCCATTTGTTGCAACAGATGAGTCTTAAGTTACATCAGATGGATTCTCTATTGGGATAAATTCGAATAGGTAAATTAGAGAAGTATGATAATTTCAAACAGATAATCCATCTGTTGCAACATAAGACTCATCTATTGAAACAGATAATGAATCTGATACAACTGGTTAGACAACAGTTGCAAAAGATATATATATCTGTTTGATAATTTTCAGCAGATGATCATCTGTTGAAATAGATATGTGCCTGTTTATTTTTTGGAATAGATGATGTACATTCACCTTCTTCAGCTCATGCTGCTCTTCTGTGGCCCTTGAACACTGAAAATCGGTGCAAGACAAAACAAAGGCGTTGTAATCTTATTTTTTTGATGATTGATGATGCCTTGGAAGTGTCTTTCCTTCTCCTCTTAGCCACTTGATCTCTAGTGGAGTGTCTGGATATGAAATCCTCTTTGATGGAATGACACCCCTCTTAGGTGTCATTTCCTTTACAGAAGCAGTTAGTGCATTAATAGGATTAATCACTCCATCATGTTTTGCCTTGCAGTTTTGACATTTGCATGAAGAACATTCACTAGATGCGGCAAAATCTGAAGAAAAATCTGTATAACCATTATGATCATAATCATAATGGCTTGTTGTTTCAAGAACTATAAGAAGAGCATCATTAGACCCACCCTCCAAAATTGTTTTTCTTGTGATGGTTGTTGCTCCAAACAATTTCATTTTTATTCCATCAACGACCTTAGGGTCCGATAAAGTTTGCACAGACTGTAAAGTAAGAAAAAATGGCATCTTCAACTCTCGGTTGGTCGGAATAAGCCACGGATGGACAATCTAAAATAAATCGGTACATATATTAAGAATGATGATGAAATCATTTAATCAGTAATTAAAAAAAAACTTGATTAGAATTGAACTTACTACTTCCTTGGAGGGATTGAAAAGATCAAGAAATTTTGCATTTTTATCGGTTTTGGCCGACAACCATCTCAGAATTCTTGGACAGGAAACTTCTTCCTGGTAGTTCACTTGTTGTCTCAAATAAGGAATGACTTCAAATGTCCAAGCCTATAACATAACGCTAATAAATCAAAAGGATTATTGAATAAAAAAGTGATGAATCATATCACGATAAAAGAAATATTTACCATGAAGGCCCATGGAAAACCATATAAGTTGACTGGTTTTGGCGTTAATGGAGTCAACAAATATTCGACAGTCATTTTAAAGCTTTCATAACCCCAAGGATAGTTGTTAAATGCCTCAAGATCCTCAGAGAGATTTATTAAACCGAGGCTTATGTTGTTGTTAATGTATCTCACCCAAAGAATATTATGTACAAACCAAACCAAGCACAATGATTGCTTTTGCTTCTTTGAAAGTCCTTTACCTTTCAACGCTTCAATCAGATTTTTATTTTTGAAGCTTGGACCAACAATGGACCCCAGGTCATCACGATCACTCGACTTGCCTTTTTTTTTTTGGGTGTGCGGGGTGCTTTTTTTGGGTCAGAGTAGGTATAACTTGAGAAGAAGAAGGAGGATAACATTTTAGTCCGGTAACTATGGGAAACTCCTCTCAACAAAAAAAACAGGCATGCCACAGTAATTTATCCATACCTCATCCATCTTATCTTTATTTTCATACATAAACCTGCGCTTGAGAAGATCATATACCATTTTCATCTAGAAACGAGCATTGTTGTCCTCCGACAAATCAAGATATTGCCCAAAGCAGCTTTCCCTGAAATAAGAATTCAATTTTGTTCTCGAAGTATTTTTCTGAAGGCGTCAAAATATTTTCCTATGACTGACTTAACCACGAGATCACCCGTTAAATCTGTGGCACCATCGCACTGCATTCTCACAGGATAGCGATCAATGCTGAAGGGTTTGACCAATTCTTCTGTGGAAGGGCTATTAGTATTTGGATCATCTCTTTTGAAAGATTCCTTCTTCCCGTGTTCATTATCTTCTGCTTTTGATTGAGATAACGCTTGTAAAGCAAGATCACAGAGTGGTGGATGTAGCTGAGCTACTGTACTTGCTCCTTTACTTGGACTTGATTTGATTTCTTTTCTTTTGGGAGCCATGTTATCTTAAATTAACAGGAACATAACATAGATTATAATTGATTAATGCATAACAATAATATAACAGTTCCAACAGACAACTAATCGGTTGTACCAGGTATGTTATCTGTTGCAACATATAACCGACCTGTTACAACGAATGAGTAATTCGTGGGAACCATAAAAACAACACTATCTGTTGCACCTGGTATTTTTCTGATGCAACACATAACTGACCCGTTGCAACAGATGAGTAATCCATTGAATACCATAAAAACAAATCACTAATCTGTTGCACCAGGTATTTTATCTGTTGCAACATATAACCGACTTGTTGCAATGGATGAGTAAACTGTTGGAAAGAATAAAAATAGATCACTAATCTATTGCACCAGGTATGTTATCTATTGCAACAGATAACCGACCTATTGTAACGGTTGAGTAAACCGTTGGAAAGAATAAAAACAGTCCTAATCTGTTGTAAAATGAAGATTAAACTGTTGGAAAGAATAAAAATAGATCACTAATCAGTTATCTATTGGATCAATATTGTTTAGATTTCTTCCAAACAGAAGAGTCGTCTGTCCGAACAAATGAATGAATTGTTAGATTGTTCACCTGTTGCATCAGATTTTCATAGTTGCATCAAATTTTTCATCTGTTGCATAAGATTTTCATCTATTGCATCATATGTTTCATCTATTACATCATATGTTTCAACTGTTGTAATACCATTTCTACCAAGACAAACAACAAATCAACCCAGCAACACCAACACATCACACACACACACACACATACATACTAAGAACATCAACTGTGACAAAAAATCACTAACAAATTCGAATCAACAGTACGACAACAAGAAGAAGGAATGAAGAAATGCTAGAAATTAGGGTTTTATTCAGTCCACATTTCAATACCAGAAGAGTAGTTGGCTCAAGTTCCTCTGTTTCTTCATAATTTTTTACCTGTGAAAAAGGAAATGGAAGGATGAAAAACTCAAAGTTGTTGTCGCCGGAGAAGTATTCACGTCGATTGACGGTTGAAAGTTGAAAAGAAACTCACCCGACTATTTGTCGCCGGAGGTTGAAGGGAGAAATTTTGCAGAACTGTTGGTTGGGAGAGAGTTGAGAGAAACTGGAGAGAGAGGAAAGAGTGGTTGATTTGGATTGAAGAGGGGTGTGGGTTGGGTTGATTTGTATTTTTGAAAAGATTAGAAAGTTTTGAAAATATTAATCAAGTCCACAATTAACTTAATCAAGTATTCTAATGATGTTTGATCCTATCTGTTGGTCAATATCACCAATCCTTCTAATTGACATACTTAGAAGAGGTGACTTCCAAAACCTAGAAGAGCTAGCTTCCAACAAATAAAAGTTTTCAAAACATAGAAATCCATAAGGCAGAACTAAATACCAAGAAGAAAAAGGCGCAAGATCAGAAAAAAATAAGTTAAAATCGTGAAAAGAGAAAAAAAAGAAGAAGCATAGGAGCATAAATTAACAATTACATTAAAAAGGGTAAGAAAACCCTAATAATATAGTTCTTTCCATATTTTTGCCAATATTTAATTTATTGGACGTGTTAAAGGGTTTATGCTATTTTTTTGCCAATTTTAAATTTTCTTAGCCAACTTTCTAGTCTATTTTATATGAAAAAGAATTCCTGCCATTTTGTTCCTTTTGGGAGGGGAAATTTAAGGAATAATTACATAACTTAGCCAATATTGACTTCTAATTACCTTATTTAGCCTAGTTTCAATTAATTACAATTCATAACCCCCTCTTGCCTATTAATTTTTCATAATTACAATTCATAGCCTCTCTCATGTATTATTTTTCTCTATTTTCTATTACTTTCCTTTTTTCCCTTTTCAGTTTTTTCCTTGTTTTTGTCTTTTCCTTTTTTTTTTTTCGTTTTCTCTTTCTTTTTTTTTTTCTATTTTTTTTTTTTTTTTTTTTCTTTTTTTCCTTTTACTCTTCTTCTTTTTTTTTTTAGTTTTTTTCTTGATTTTTTCGTTTCCTTTTTTTTTTGTTTTCTCTTTCTTCTTTGTTTTTTTAATTTTCTCTTTTTCGTTGTCTTTTTTTCATTTTGTCTTTCCTTTTTTTTTCTT
>NC_061122.1:225018955-225049562 GCF_002878395.1 Capsicum annuum | reverse complement strand
TTTCTTTTTCAGTTTTTTCCTTCTTTTTTTCTTTTCCTTTTTTTTTTGTTTTCTCTTTCTTTTCTTTTTTCAATTTTTTCGTTTTCTTTTTTTTCTTTAGTATTTTTTTCTTTTTTCTTTTTATTTTTCTCCATTTTTTATTTTTTTCTCTATTTTCTATTACTCTTTTTTTCAATTTTTTTCTTCATTTTTTCTTTTCCTTTTTTGTTTTCTCTTTCTTTTTTCTTTTTTTCAATTTTTTCTTTTTCGTTGTCTTTTTTTATTTTATATTTTTTTATTTTTCCTTTTTCTCTTTTTATTTTTTCTCCTTCTATTTTTTTATTTTTTCTCTATTTTCTATTACTCTCCTTCTTTTTTGTATTTTTCCTCACATTTTTCTCCTTTTTTTTCTTTTTATTTTTTTGTTATTTTCATTTGTACGAACTAGCAAACAGAAATATAAGTGCGAACTATAAAGTATAAATACAAAGGCGAATTATAACATACAAATACAAGTAAAAACTATAAAATACAAATACAAATGTGAACTTTAACATATAGATGCAAGTGTGAACTATCATTTGTATTTTTTAATTATTGAAAAAGAACGATTGATTTTCTTTTTACGAATGTTTGTTTGTATTTATTTATACGAGTTGTATTTATTGATACAAATAAATACAATTCAAATTTTTATAAAAATACAATATGTATTTGTATTTTTAAAATCGTTGGTTTCATTTATTTGTAATTATATTTTTATCAAGTGATATTTATTTATTTATAAATACGAATAATAATTTTGACATACAAATACAAAATGGTACATTTGTATCAAATGATACATTGCATATTTATATATTTTAGAATCAAGAAAATACAATTAATGTATTTACTTGTTTGTATACAATACAAATGATAAATTGTACATAATCATGGCTAAATACAATATGCAATCAACTTACAAATACAAATACAAAATAATTCTTTAAAAGTAAAAAAAACATCTACGAAAATAGAATACAAATACAAATATAATCTAAATATACAAACACAATAAAGTCATAATACAAATATAATCCAATATAATATACAGTCAATTATAAAATACAAATACAAAACAGTTCTTTAAAATACAAGTGCGAATTATATAAAATATAAATGATGGTGCGAACTAACAAATACAAATACAAGTGCGAACTATAAAATACAAATATAAACGCGAACTACAAAATACAAATACAAGTGCGAACTTTAAAGTACAAATACAAATATAGTTGAATCAATGAATACAAAAATATAAATGATGGTGTGACTACAAATAGATAAATAATTATGGTATTTATGTTATCATCAATGATTTGTGCTCGAGTAGTTATATTTTTTTAAAATACAAAAAATATAAAATAGAACAAAAAAATGATAAAGAAAATAAGTACAAAAAGGAAAAAAAAAAGAAAGAGATATAAGAGAGAAAAAAATATATATAAAAAAACGAAAAAAATAAAAATAGGAAAAATTAGAAAAAAGAAGAAGAAAAAATGAGGAAAGCACGAAAAAGACGAAATATAAAAAAATAAAAATAAAAAAATGGTAGTGTTTTTGGCAAGACTAAATATGTAGTATATTTATGTTTTTATGAATATAGACCACTAAGTAAAAGTGAATACAGTGGCTGTGAATCGAATACAACAGCTAAATGGTACTGTATTTATATTTTATATGAATACAGACTATTGATAAAATCGAATACAGCGGGCGTAAACTGAATGCAATGGCTATAAATGGTAATTATATAAAATATGACTATGAAAGGTGAGTTTTCCAACAAAATGTAGCTATTTTTGAAAGATCCCCTTCTATTGGATAAAGGTTTATGCTTTTTTTTTTTTTTTTTTTTTTTCTATTTTGGTGATGTTGGTGCCTTCTCTTTATATATATAAAGAGTACTACAATTAATAGAAACTAACATTTTACCTAAAATAAAAACTTCATAAACTTAGGAATTTAACCATAATAAGAAAACCTTCTTTATTTAATTTTTAATATATTTATTATAGTTAATATTTAATGTTATAAAAATAATGATATAATAATTGAAGAAAAGTAATGAAAAGATGATTTTGTTTATATGGAGTCTTTTAATGAAAGGCAAAAAGTTCAAATCATTTTTCTAAGGGTCTTTACACTTTTAATATTATATATATATATATATATATATATATATAATGCATGCAACTCCACTATTGTCGCTCAAAATCACGATATTTCATCTTTCAGAATCTCCTCCCCGAAAATATCGACAATCTTTCTTCCGTAATCTTTTTTTTTAATACCATAATCATTTCTCAACACCATTAATGAAGATCCAATTGAATTGAACTTCACTTTACTGTTATACTTCATCCATTGGCACTACGGACAAGACTTGTGTTTTTGGAAGAGAATTGAATTCCACTTCACTCTCACTTCACTATTGATTTCCTTCACTAATTGTTGCACAGATTCACGATCCTCGTCGGATAATCACCAATTCTGGCCACCACACTCACATAAACAACAATTCGTTGAACACCTTTCACCATTAATTCATTAACCTTTTATCAAGGTGATACTCATTAAGAGAAAAAGGAAAAATTGAATAATTTTGCTACGTTTTCAACGAGAACGACAGTAAAGACGAAGGTGGCGGTGGAGGAGTTGTTGGTGTATTTGAATGCTTTTCAATGAAGATTGATAGAATTAATGGATAGTGGGAAAGATGGAGAAGAATATCACTTCATTAAAATAAATTTCATGATACATACGAATGTAACACTATACATATGTTCATAGTAAAAAAGAATGTAATTTTTTGTTCATGATACATATAAATGTGCTTGCATGCTAATGTATTATAGTCTACAAATTCATATGTAATATGAAGCTTATTAGTATTTGTTCATGAAATATGCAAATGTATCTCTATGCATATGTATCATAGTAAAAAAAAAAATTTTTTTATCCATGATACATATAAAAAAGAATGTATGAATACATGCATATGAATGCATGGATGCATATGAATAAATATGAATGCATGCATGCACATGCATCACAATAAAAAAGAATATATTTGCTTAGTCATGATACATATGAATGCATCTACATGCTCATACAATAAATTTATTAACTTTTCTATGTATCTAGTAGGTTAGGACATGTTTATAAAACATATGAATATCTATGAACACAATTATGTTGTTCTTATCAAAGTCCATCAATTTTTATCAAATGAATTAATATACCAATCACAAGTACCAAACATACATGCATCAGACATATGTATCTGATGAATGTACATATCAAGAACTAGTGTTTCCTTCCCATAATTTAAGGATGATACATATGTTAGAAGTCTAATATATGAGATATATGTATTACACATATGTATCAGATAACATCAGTACTAAATATGCGTGTGTGTATATATATATATATATGGGAGAGTATTTCTAAAATATCTATAATAAAAAAATTAAAATTTTAAATTTTTTATTAGATAAATGCAATTATGTTACTTCCTTATTTAACTAATCGATTGATTTAAAATGTATCAAAGATGATATGTATTAAGGCTTGAAATATGTATCTCAAAATGAGATTTATGACATTTTATGAAATTAGGCAAAACATGTGGTAAAAAATGTTAGTAGCTCCTTAACTTATGAAATTTGTGCAAGTTATCCATCATTTTTACCCAATTCATATTTGACCATATTTACACATGTAATATAGGATAACTTTCAGAAATCTCATAAGTTAAGAGTCAATTACATTTCTTACCACAATTTTTTAATTACATAAAATGATATAAGTGATGTTTTTTGATATATATTTTTAGCCTAATACATATTTATTTTGATACATTTTCAATTAATTATTAATTTACATAAGGAAATAACAGAAATCACATTTATTTAGGAGAGTAAATTACGTGAAAATGATCTGGGCTCCTCCATTCCTCCTTCTTCCCCAATTAACACCATTAACAATCAACAAAACTCCCTCAGTTTCAATTTTCAACAACTTACTATCGCCACCACCCTTCAATTTCTATTTTTTTTTCAATACTCAAAACAAAGAATTTCCGCTACCATTTTTCGCAATTCAATGAACTAGATGACAGATGATTTCTACAGTTTGCAATTTACAATTTGCCTCAATTTCTTTCATCTCCATTAATCTTTTTTTTTTTTCTTAAAATTTTAATTTTCTAGTATTTTAATTTAACATAATAACAATATTGACGATTTGAATTTCGGTGGAACAATGATTGTTCGATGATTTGAGATTTCCTGAAACAGTGGTTATTCGGCAATTTAAATTTTTTTGAAATAATAAATTATTCTGACATCGCTGAAACTGTGTGGACTGATAAATTTATTGTTTTCTGACTAGTATGAGATAAAAGTGTAATGAGCAATGAATATAAAGAAAAATTAATTGATATATAAAATGTATCAACAAAGTTATATCAGTATCACACAGACCGTTTTTCATAGACTATGATGTAACGCGTGCACATACTAAATGTATAACAAAATTAACTAAATCTCATATGCATCAAAAAGATGTATCATGAAAAAAATAAATATAACATAGGTTCACAATTAAAACGTATCAACTCATTATTTCCTTTATATCAAAATGTATAAAAAGAGTATCTTTAATACAAACACAATATGTATTAAGTAAAATAAAATGTATCTAGAGAAATAAAATATTATCTTATATATTAAATGATAGTAAACATGATTTTGTTATCTAATTAATTGAGTTCTCGTTTATCTTCTCTGCGTTGTTCTTTTTCATCCTTTTCATGTTTAAATCTGCAACTCTTGAATGATAATTCTGAATATGCAACTCTTGAATGATAATCTTCTCTAATTTTCTCCATCATAGCAGAGTCATTCTTATATTACGATCTATTTTCGTTAAAATCATCGGAAATATGCTAAAAACATTCGAAACAAAACTAACTACTCTATTCATCGAAAAATCAACATTAATTTCTAATGGGGCAATGCCAATTTGAATGAAGGTAGTGAAGTCATTAACGGTGTATAAAGGACACTTGTGTTTATATAACTAAGAAACAATATAAATTTGAAAATTTGAATAATATTAAAGTTAACTTGAACAATATTTTAAAAATATTAAAATCGAATAGATCTCAACTTCAATAATGTGTTCAGTTGTTTAATGTTGATGATAAATTAATAACAACATGGTTGTGGAAGAAAGTTTACCAAAATTTTTGATGAGGAAATTTTAAAATATGAAATCGCGTGATTTTTGGCGATAATGGTGAAGCTGTTTGCGGTTGTAGTCTGTGTCACACATGTATTAAGAGCAATTTTCAATTTCTGAGATTTTTATGTAACTTTTTAAATGGTATGGAAGTTTATATATTAATGACCCCGATTTTTGGGGGTTGTGTAATTTACCCTATAATATATGGGGGGAATTGTAATCCAATCAATTTAAGCTCAATCTATATTCAATCCATCTAAATCCAATTCAATCCACCCATTTGCCATCCCTAGGACTGTCAAGTCTCAAGTAGTATATTATTTGTGTTTATATTCATTTTGAAGTCTTGAATAATAAATATTTTCACATAAGTATTTAGTTTCAGGATGTGAGTTCGAGATAACCTTTATTTAAGGTCGATTTTACTCTACTAAATATATAAAAGTGACAAAGTTCCTTTGATTATAGAATCGTGATTATCCGTTGGAGCAAATTAATTATCGGGTCGATGATTGCCCCTTCTTCACCTCACTCTACTTTCCTAATATGAACCTTGAGCAATTATAAATTTAAGATTTTTTCACTAAGAAGATTCAAAATGTGAAAAAATAAATATACGAAGAAGTCAAAGAGAATATATCGAACTATTACTATTATATATATATAAATAATCTAATATATATATACATATATACATATATAGACATATATACAGATACACACACATATAATGAAAATTTTCGATTAAGAGAATTCAAATGAACCCCTTTTGATATCCTAACTCCACCCCTCATCTGGAGTCATGAATACCTTTCAGATCCAAGACTGGACCGTATGAAACTCACACGACAAAATAAGGCATGTATAACTACAGAATACCTTGTAGTTAAATATGAAATATTTTCGTGTCTTAACACTCTAGCCACAATCTTTTCTTCCGTAGCAAAAAGCGGTGTAACTAAAAGTTAGCTATAGACTTTACATGGCCGCTGGCTAAGGAGTAATACTTACAGTTACAAAAGATATTGTGTTGTAGCTATGATGATAAAAAGTTCTTGTTACAGATTATATACTTGTAGCAAAAAGTTTCACCTTATTGCCACAATAACTAAAATCTACAACCATTTTTATATATATCCCCACAATCTGTTCTATTGTGGCAAAAGACTTGATTTGTTTGCTATGAAAATTAAAAATTGTGGCTATTTTATATTTTAATTTTCCGATAACAATATTTGTATTTAGTTACGAATTAGAAAATCTATAGCTCTAAACTAAAATATTTGCTACAAATATTTTTATACATGGCTAAAATTTTATTCTTTTTGCTATGAAATACCAAAACTATAGCTAATTTTTTTGTATTAAAAGTGAAAATGCATAGCCATATTTTTTATAATATATAGGATGTGGCTAAACTACAATATTTATTGCTATAAATTGAAGAATTCAACTATAAACATTATTAATCAAAGAATTTCTTAATATGACTAAAGAAATTAAAAATTACATATTACAAATTAAAAAATTTTCACTAGCTTTGTCCGTCATAGAAGTTACATAAAGTAGTTATGAATTCATTTTTGAGATTCCAATACGATTGTCAAGTTACATATAATTGTGTTTTATAATTTTAAGAATAGTCACAATATATAATTCTTTTCAGACATAATTTTGTTTGAGCTCAAAGCAGCATAGTCTTCTTCGATCCTCCTTTCATGTCTTCAAGTGCACCTTAACTTGATCAGCATTCGTACTAATTTGTCATTTGCATGCTCCTTTTACATTAATATGCCTATAAATAATGATAAAATATATTAGCTCCAAGAAAATCAAGACCAACTAATTATATATGTAAATGTGTGTATACATAGAAGTTCAAGGAGAAAAAATATATATGTATTGTATAATTCTTTTACTTAAGTTTTAACAAATAAAAACAAGAAAAAGTGCAAAGCAACTTAGAATATATAGATGTAGATCTCAATTGTCAATACAACAATAATAACATAATCAGTATAATCTACGAGTAAAAAATATCAAATTTCAATATCAACTTTTAGAACACATGCATATAAAAAAGTTACCTTTACATTAACTAAAATATATAAAATCCAATGCAATACTTATACTATAAAACTTATCTCATCTACTTGAAGAATTTCATGTTGTAAGAACCTATAAAAATAAAAAGTTGATAAACAAACATTACACATAAAAATTCAAATGGAATCATAAACTATGATCGCAAGGGTGGGGGCGAAAAGGGATGAGAGGAGGCGAAGAAAAGAAAGAAGTAGGGAGAGGGGAAGGGATCTAGGTGTTTAAAGTGGTAGGAGGAGTAAGTTATTTGATTAGGTTTGAAAATTTTAGAGAAAAATTTTAGGATTTTTAATTTTTGATTTTTTTTGGGTAATGATTTTGGAGTTTGACTCTAAAATGGAAAACAAAACCACACTTGGAGAGAGATTTAAGTTTGATATTTTTTAAAATTTTTATTTGATTTGGTAGAATTTAAGATTTGTTTTGTTTGGCCTTTTCACTTCGTTTACCTTTTTTTCTAACTCATGTTTCCTTACTTATAGTACTACTACATATATGATTTTTGCTTTGATTTTTGCTTTCTTTTTATAAATTATATTATTAATAACTAATAAATTTTCTCTAATGAAATAATAATAAATATATACTTTACTTTAAGTTAATGAAAAAAGTTAACTATTCTTTTTGAAATAAATATTATTTCAAAATATATTTCTTTTCAACTTTTTTGGTCCTTCATGATATCGTTAATTTTGTTATCTTTTCTCCCATTTTAATAGGTTTTTAACTTATAGTGTTATGTTACTTTTATGATTATTCTTAATTTAATTTTATACTTTCAAAACACACTAAAACATAGTAATTCAAGAAAATAATTATATGGATAATTTAAATGATTTTCTCAATTTCTAAGGTAGGAATAAAGTTTCTATTCTTCTTAGGCCGCACTAGGTATGTTGAGAAAATTGAAGGAAAGGTGTCATTTAAGTCTTGAATGAAGGATTGGTGACATTGACCAACTTAAAGGGTCTAACATAATTAGGAAAGTTGATTAAGTTAATTATGGACTTAATTAATGTTTTTAAAACTTTCTAATCTTTTAAAAAATACAAATCAATCCATACCCACAAAACTCCCCTCTCTCTGCAAATCAATTGTCTCTCCTATCTTTCTCTCGATAGTTTCTCTCTCTAACTTCTCTCAACCAAGAACTTTCCAAATTTCTCCCTTCAATCTTCTGCAACTTCAACCTCCGGCGACAAATAGTTTTGAGTTCTTGTCCTTTCTGTTTTTACTTTCAACCGTCAGTCGATGTGACAACATTCTACAGTGATAAAAACTTTGAGTTCTTCATCGTTTCTTTTCAATTTTCACAGGTAAAAAATTAGGACTTTTTAGTTATGAAGAAACCGAGGAACTTGAGTTAACTTCTCTTCTAGTATGAGTTAACAATTTTAATATATATTGCTTAAATTTACAATGGGGACTCAAGAATACCCTAATTTGTGGTATTCCTTTTCTTCTCTTTTCGGAGTGAAATATGATTTTTTATTGTTACTGCAGTTCTTGTTGTCGAACATTGTTGTAAAAATACCGAGATTTGAATTTAAATTTTTTTCAGAGACATCTTTGTGACCAAATCTAACAAACAACTGTTGATTTGTTGATGTTATTTTTTTTGATATTTTTTGTTATTTGTGTTTGTACAATATTGATGTTGTTGGTAAATATTGATTTTCTTAGTGTGTGTTACTTAGGTGATTTTAGTAAGTAAAATTATAATGTTTAGTTGAATTTCTCATCTAGGTGTATCTGCTACTACTATTTTTTTAACAGTGGATAAAACATGTAACATGAATCCAATATGTGAGTAATCTGTTGCAACATATGACCCATCTATTGCAACAGATGAGTCATATGTTGCAACAATATATGGGTAATCTATTGCAATAGATGAGTTATATGTTGCAACAAATTACTCATCTGTTGCAACAAATGAGTCATATGTTGCAAAAGATTACTTATCTGTTGGATTCATATTATAGACAGGTGAATCATGTGTTGCAACAGATTACTCACTTGTTGTAACAGATGACTCACATGTTGGATTCATTTTGCAGGTTTTATCCATTGTAGCAGTAGCAGATACACCAAATAAGAAATTCAACAAAAATCATAATTTTACTTACAAAATCACCTATGAAGTATTTTCCAAGTCATATACGAACAAAATTTAACCTAAAAAAAGTTCAAAAATTTCAACAGGGGTACAACGAATAAGTGAAACACATGAAAAAATTCATGAAATAGCTAAAGAAGATGAAAATGGTATACTATACATCAAATGCAAAAGGATCAAGGGGACAAACATTTGAGTTCTCTTAAAACGTTTAAGTTCCCTAGTGTTTTAATTGCTTTCTAATAAATGACCCATCTGTTATAACAATTTTCTATCTGTTTGATAATTTCCAACAAATGAATCATTTGTTGCAATATGTTAGTCATCTGCTGATTCAAATTAAGCACTTATCAGTAATAACTAAATTAATTTAACGAAATTAAAGACAAGTCTTTAAGACAATGGGACAAACATTTGAGTTCTCCTAAAAATATTTGAGTTTCCTAGTATTTTAATTGTTTTTCAACAGATGAACTATTTGTTGCAATAAGTTAGTCATTTATTGCAACAAGTGTTTATAACAGGTTCGTCATTTATTGATTCAAATTAAGCAATTATTAGTAATAACTAAATTAATTTATTTAAAATTGAAGATAAGTCTTTAAGACAAAACCTTAGACAGGGGGACAAATGTTTGAGTACTCCTAAAAATATTTGAGCTTTAGTATTTTAAATTTTTTTTCAAAATATATCCTGTCTATTTGATAATTTCCAACAGATGAGTCATATGTTGCAATATCTTAGTCATCTGTTTCAACAGATGTCTATATCTGTTTGGTAATTTTCAATAGATGAGTCATTTATTGCAAAATGTTAGCCATCTGTTGCAACAGATGTCTATATTTGTTTGGTCATTTTCAACAGATGTCTTTATATGTTTGGTCATTTACAACAGATTATTCATCTGTTGCAATATGTTAGTCATCTATTGGTTAAAATTAAATCATTATTGGTAATAACTAAATTGATTTAACTAAAATTAAATATGAATTAATAAGTTCAATTACAGTTTCAATTAATCTCATGGTAATTATACGAGAGTAGAGTGATCAATTGACCAATTTTATTGAAATAATTCAAACTAAGCCATCATTAGAAATAACTATGTTGATTTAACTGAAATTAAAAATAAATCAGTAAGTTCAATTACGATTTCAATTAATCTCATAGTAATTACATGATCAACTAAGTGTTTCGTCCCAAGTAGAAGGATCAATTGACCAATTTTATTTGAAATGATTCACATTAAGCCATTATTAGTAATAACTATATTGATTTAACTAAAATTAAATATGAATTTATGAGTTCACATACAATTTCAATTAATCTTATAACAATTACATGATTAGCTAAGTGTATTCGTCCTGAGTAGAGTGATCAATTGACCAATTTTATTTGAATAGATTTAAATTAAGTCATTATTAGTAATAACTAAATTGATTTAACTAAAATTAGAGATGAACTTACAATTGCAATTAATCTTATAATAATTACATGATCAACTAAGTGTATTCGCCATGAATAGAGTGATTAGTTGACCAGTTTTATCTGAAATGAATCAAATTAAGCCATTATTCGTAATAACTAAATTGATATAACTAAAATTAAAGATGAATGGATAAGTTCACTTACAATTTTAATTAATCTCATAGTAATTACATATAACACCCCAAAAATCTATTCCGAGACATCACACGGTGCTTCAGATCACAAGTGATCCCAAGCTAACCCTTCTACAGGCATAACTCATAAGCAACTGAATGATATGCATATAACGACTGAGTTTACTGTGCGGAAACATAATAACGATGGAATCTGAGAAAAATACAATATCAATACAACTTTTACATTTTGATAAAGTCCGAAAGAGGGACGCGAATCTAACTATCACTAATCAATACATATGAATAAGAAAATAAAGTATATCAATAACATCTAACTAACGTCCCCAAAGTAGGAGGACTCCTCATCTACTGGCTGGAATATGCAAATTGGCTGAATATAGTATACTTGCTACAACTGAGCTTATACCTACATTATGAGATAATGTAACATATAGACATATATATGGATCAGTACTTTGAGGATATACTGAGTATATGGGGGTGAAATGCATAAGTAGAACATCATCTTGTCATCATAATTTGTAAAACAATGCATTCTAAATGTAAATATCTCACATAAGCTAGAATATCTGAAATACTGAAAATAATCATCATGAGAAACACACCATACTTGTAAATCTAGTGAGCAATAATATTTAGTTCTAAAAGCTATGCTAATACTATGTCTTTAAATCATACTATATAAGTGTAGAAAGGACTCAGTTCTAAGTCTAAAATCTGAAAACTAAAATCTGTAACTCTTATCTTTCTGTAAAGCATAATCTGAGTAAAACGGTGAGCCTTTACACATAGTTTTCTAAAATCTGGAAAATACTTTATATTAGGGCTTAAAATCTTAAAATCATAACTTCCAAAACATATGCTTTTATCTTAAATCTTTAAATCAATAAACTGTTGAAGAGTGGGGAACATCTGTTGGGAGGTTCTTCTAACCGACATACACCATGTGAGCATCCATGGAGTCCCACGTCTGGACCCTGTTAGGTAGGGATGTTCTACCTTTTTCATCGGAATAGAACTTCTATCTTAGTGGTCACAATCTTAGTCATCCACGTAGAAGTGGGAAAAATCTTAATCCTACGGTGGTACGTAGTTTTGGGGTATGAAACCTTGGAATCATACCCAAGTCAGTGCTAAATACTACTCTCATTCTTATGCTCAAAATCTTAAGAAACCCACTTCAAAATGAGCACAAGGGTTTACAACAAAGTAGATTCTTTATCTTAGCTTAGGACCAAAAGGCCAAATCTTTATCAAAATCTGAGGATAATCTTATCTGAGGGTGCTCATAGCATAAATAATCTCAAAATAGCAAATCTTAATTAGGGCGTAATGACCCATGCATCAATCTCATGTTAAAACATCTTAAAATTCATGCTTGATAATGTAAACATTCATAAATCAACTTAAAATCTGGAAATTTCAACAATATGCATGGAAATATAAATATAATCACGTAATTCAACTTCTAAATCATGAAAAATCTCATAATCTTACTAATAGTGATAATGAGTATAAACCCTAACTTGAATTTCATGAAAAATTATATAAGTTGCAATAAATTTGTAATTAAAATAAAGTTTTGGGAACAAGGATGAAAGAATTATCCTTGTTCAAATCCCACATACCTTGGATTATGAACTAGATGAACAAGCTTGCTTTTGAGATCCTATTTGTTCTCTTGAATGATAATCCTTGGTGTCCTTAAATTGGGAACTTTGAATCTTGAACTGATTTGGGAAAAGAATGGTGGAATCTTGGGGATTCTTGAAGTTGAATGATGAAGCTTAGGGTTTTGGTTGAGAGAAATTTTGATGAATATAAGCATAGAAGGCTTGTAATAGAGTTAAATTGTATGTTTGGACGGATTTGGGGGCTTGAGAATTGACCAAAACACCCCCTTGAGCTTTTAAATGATACTGAAAAAGCAGCAAAAGTGCCGATTTGGCTGGCCACCGCGACGTACCATAATCCGGTGGATCACTGGAAAAGGATGAGTGGGAACCGGACTTTCTCTGCAATGCGGAGCTATCGTGGTGCCCTATAGTTTTTCCATTTTGGCCACTGTCGCAACGCGCTACTATCACATTGGCTTGCTGAAAATTGACAATTATGAAATGGGAATCCTCCGTGATACGGTGGAATCGCGGAGTCTCACTGAAATTTGACAACTGCTAATTTTCTTAGCTTCGCGACGTGCTTGAGAGTCCAGATGACATACTGTCAACTTAAAAATGCCATAACTCCTTCATCGAGTGTCGGATTTAGGCGAATTTGGTATCGATGGAAAGCTTATTCAATTTCCTACACAATGAAAAGTCAAAATCTTGAAAATTTCTCATGGAATAACTATTATTTATTTTTTTGAAGCTATCTCTTAACATTCTAGGAACAAATTTAAGCTAGAAAAAATATGGGGTATTACATTACATTATCAACTAAGGGTGCATTTGTTTTTTGTAAGATTAAGACATTTGAATCTGAGTGGATATCTGAATGATTAAGATGCTGTTTCTAGATCTGAATACTGAATGATTAAGACTATTTGTTTTTTAACATCTAAATGTACGTAATTTATTTATTTATAATAAATATGAAATTCACATTTAAAAAAATAATAAAATATTATATTATATAAAAAAATATTGCATAAAGTATTAACTTAAACAACAAAAATATTGTTTAAGTGATAATTAAAATATTTAAAGATAAATATATTATGTTAATTTAAATTATTAAAAAAAGATATATCGATTAAAAATTATCGTGATATGATGTAATTATAATAAATTAAATTCAACATAAAGTAATATATCAATTAAACTGATCGAACAAACTAAAATAATTAATCAGATATAATTTTGACTTAGATGCATAAATATTAAAGTATTTGAATAACTAATTAATACAAGAACGGACACATGTTTATTTGTTAACCATGAAATCTGAGTGAAAATATCATTAGTAAGTTCAATGTTACATTATGAACATGCACATATAAGATTCTATTATCCAAAGAACTACAAATTTTATAATTAAAACAAAAAATTGAAAGTAGAAATTTAGAGTTTAGCAAATAATGAATAAAGAAATTGATAACTAAAATATTTATAAAATATTTTGGTGAATCATACCTAAAAGAGAAGGAAAGCAAGTGAAGAGAAAGAGAGAGAGAGAGAGAGAGAGAGAGAGAAACATGAAGAGAGGGAGAGATAACGTGAAAAGAGAGGGAGAGAGATAACGTGAAAAAAGAGAGGAAATAATGAAGTGAGAGAGTTAGGGATTATGTTTTAAAAAGAGTCTGAATGCTATTCAGAATTCTTTTCATATCTTATCTATTCAGATATTTTCAGATACATTAAGAGGCTCTTTAAAAAAAAAAACAAATGCACTTAATGGGCTGAAGTCTGAACTATTTAGATTCAGACCTCCATTAAGTGCAAAAAAATAGGGCCTAAGTGTATTTATCTCGAGGAGAGTGATCAATTGACCAATTTAATTTGAAAAATGATTCAAAATTAAGCTATTATTAGTAACAACTAAATTGATAAGTTGTTGGTCTTGGTAAAAATGGTGTATTGATAAATATGATTACCAACATGGGTTGTGGTGCAGTGGATGGGGATGCTCCACCCTTAACCAGAGGTCAAGGGTTCGACTCTGGGTATGAACAAAACTTTGTCGGAAGCGCTGCCACCTTAATAGGCCCTACAACACGTGATCCAGATTAGTCGAGGCTCCAATGTGGGCACCAGACACCAGATGGGAAACCAAAAAAAAAACATAAATAATGATTTGTTATTGTTTCTATTGAATAAATCTTGCTACTAATTTATTTTTTCAACAGATGAACAATATGTTGCAACAGATGAATAATCTGTTACAATAGATGAACCATCTATTGCAACAGATGGGCCATCTGTTGCAATGGATGAACCATATGTTGCAAAAATGAATCAATTATTCCAAAAAATGAGTAATATGTTGCAACAAAGGGATCATCTGTTGCAACAAATGGATCATATGTTGCAACTGATAGATCATCTGTTGGAAGAACTCAAGGCCATGACTTTTCGATCATTTAATTAAAACAACGATTCATAAATAAATAATATAAAAAATATGCTAAACACAATTTTGTAGATATTTAAATTAAATAACTAAAATATTAAAAAGGTGAAAAGTTATGACTTTTAATCTTTTTTATATTTAAATCTACTTTTTTAATTTAAATAATCGAAAAGTGACCAAGTTTGATTTAATTTAGAGATATAATTATTAAAAAAGAGGTGAATGGTCGTGATTTTTTGCCTAACACACTACACTACTCACTCATTCAATCTTTTATAAATAGGTCACTTATCCAATCACTCTACTTAAGACAAACATACTAAGATGATCATGTAATTAATATGAGAATAATTTAAATTGTAATTAAACTTATCAATTCATCTTTAATTTTAGTTAAATCAATGTAGTTATTACTAATAATGTCTTAATTTGAATCATTTCAAATAAAATTGGTCAATTGACACTCTACTCAAGACGAATATACTTAGACATGACACGACCCAATTTCTTAAGTCATGATGACACCTACCTTATCCCCTAGTAGGTAAGCCAAGAGCTCGGAATAATAGGTAATAGGCTAATAGGCAGAAATCATAAAGATCACATATAATGATAGACATAGTAATAACAACCGACAAATAGAAGGGAAATATATACCATATATTAAAACGAAGGAAGGAAAAAGGACCAAATACATAAATGAATTGCTCCCAAGACTTGGTAAGGTCGGTACTAAAGCCACTACTAAAGATACTAGAGTACTAGATAGAATCCAAAATTTACATAATATATACAAGCAGTCTCGAGTACAAAAGACTAAACTAGAATAGATAGAGTAGGATCAGCCTCGGACAACAGTAAGCTCACCCTGCTCTTAATTATTACTGAAAGGTAGGAATCACGTCAATGTCGGCTGATACTACTCGAATCTGCATCAGAAAAAATATGCAGAAGTGTAGTATGAGTATCAAAGCAACGGGTACTCAGTAGGCATCATCGGCCGAATGAGCTCAATACAGAAAAGGTATAACTACAATGCAAGGATGTAATCTAAGTCAACAGTAAAAAAGGACAGAAAGGTAAATAACTGCCAAGCTATGCTAATGAGATAAAGGAATAAATATAAGCGATACAAAAAATAAATAACGCAGTAATTACAAGAAAATTAAACATAACCTAACTGGTCCCCCATAAGCCTGCTAGACACACAAACATAAACTAACTGGGCCCCCACATGCCTGCTGAGCACACTGAAAAAGATAATTAACCCAACTGTACCCCCATAAGCCGGTGGGACACATAAGTAGCAATTAAAGAAAATAAACGTAAATAATCTATAATTGAGCCAGTCCTAAGAAATCATGATAGTCATCCAGATATTCACCGAACTTGAATCGGCACCAATGGGTAGTAACGAGAGGCCAGATACTGAACCCGAACCAGTAGTAATAGATAATAACAAAAGGATACGTGCCAGATTCAAACTGGACATAGTGGGTAAAACGAGAGGCCACATTCAGATACTAGACTCGGGCCAGAACTCAGAGAAACCACAACTATAATCAGATGTCAGGCTCAAATTGAAACTCATAGTAACCATAATAATCAAATGTCAATTTAAATAAAATATTATACAATATATTAGATACTACAAAAATTCAAAAGAACCGCTTAAGAATCGAACTATCAGTCCCAACAAGTCATAAATAACTTAGAAAAGTTATAGAAAATCCCTGGATACCGAAAATATATGAAAATACAGATAAATGACCGTGAGGGTCATTATAACACCCAATACAAAAAGGACTTTCATCCGCAAAAGTAAAGCATAAGGATGTACTTGAGGACTCAAACAAGTAGGGATACTGGGTGCCATGTAGGTCGGGCGAAACTACATTAGGAAACTCACGAACCACAAGGACAGATTCGAGCGATGAAATCTTAGCACTAACATCCCGAACATAAACAAGAAATGATTCATTGGGTGACTTGTTATCATCTTTGCATTCAATGATGACGTTTGTGTTTTGAATATCTTATTTAAAACTAGTGAAATTATTTAATTAAAAAATTAATATATTTTACTGATTATGTATAAAAATATTAATTCTATAAATTGTTAGTTTCTTATTTTAATGAAATTGTAGATAATATTTATACTTAGATTAGAAAAAAATGTAGATCTCTATCTTTATCCGAAATAATGATATGGTCTTTCATTTTTTTCTCAATCTGTACAATCAAAATATTTTACATCTTTTTGAAGTAAGCCTTTCATATGTACATAGTTGAATTAAAAAAATCAATATGTGTTGTGATGTAGTGGCGGGACTACTCTACCCTTAACCAGAGGTCTGAGGTTCGAGCCCTGCGTATGAAGAAAATCTTGTTGAGAGTGTTACCCCTACAATGGGTACTTGACACCGGTGAGAACAAAAAAAAATTAAAAATAATTATGTAAACACCTAATTTTTGACCAAACTGAATGTTTTACGTCATTTAGTATCTTATTTTACAAGATTGCTTTTAAAGTTTGGAAAACTACAAAATAAAGTCATATTAAAATAAATTTTTTATTTATTTATTTTTATTACTTATTTATTTATTTATTTATTTATTTTTTTTTAAAAAAAAAGTCAAATCCTAAATCTACCCAAACCACCCACAATCCCCCACTCCTAATCAACCTCCCCCACTATCCCTCCCACACTACCACAACTACAAACACTACTACATACTACTATATATACTACATATCTGCACACACTACAAAGAGGACGACATATGCACCACTACTATTATATATTATATATAAAACACAAACACACACACGGCTAAGGAGGAAAACAACGGAAGAAAAGAAAAAAAAAAGAAAGGCAAACAAGTTAAACTTCGAGTTTATCGTCCACGGTTTCAGGTTCGTGACTCCTAGAATCCGTAGATTGTAATAATTTTATCGTTGGGAATCGGTCTTCTCAAAGGTATATCTCAATCATCCTTGTACAATTCTATATTGCAATTATTCAAAGACTCGGTTTCAATGTTTTATGAAGTTTTTTTTAGTATCTATCTAACTTATTATTAGTTTTAATGTAATATATAAAGCATGTCATAATTACTATCGCTAGATTTAGCATAAACTATTATCACGTTCTATATTTTATTGCATGTTTAAGTAAATATATTTCTTATTAATAAGTATAAGCTTCATGAATGTGTGACGTGTAGGCTTGTATACTATGATTGTTTGTGTTTCATGTGTCTATATTTGTATATTCATCAGGATAATATCCTAAAGGGTTGCATGATCTAAGATTTTTTTTTAGAAAAAGGAAATTATGATTAGGTCATATCTTAATATGTCATTCTGTTTTACCTTGTCATCTCACGTACCATGCTCTAGCGTGACAAAGATTGTCAGTTAAGTAAAAAGAAAACCAATTAAAAAGAAAAAGCCCGGTGTTCTTTGGGTTTAGAATTTTTTTTTCTTCATTCTTTTATCAATTAGTTTAGGTCTAGGTTTAGGTTTGGTTTCTATATATAAATAATTTTATTGTATCCACAACATGCACTGCAACACACCTACAAGCCAATATTTTTAGATGTAAATTTCATTTTTTTTTCTCATGAGTTGAAGTTTTGCTCTTATTAGTCTGTTAGAGTCTTTGAAATAAGATGTTTCATATCCCACAAAATAATCTAGATTTATGGTTCTACTTAGTCCAGTTTGGTGCCGAATAAGTTTTAAGTTGAACCATGTATCGAAATTATTAACTTTCTTTGTTTTCAAATATCATGGTTTGTCAAAGTTGAGAAATTGATGTGTTACTACTTTAATTCATCTCAAGCTTTTATATCTTTATCATAAGAATATATGATTATGGGGTCATTACAAATCCGGTTTGAATCAATCTAGTCTACATGTTTACTCATCACAATCATTTGTACGAGAGCAAAAAATTGACGATGAAGTCGGAAAGCCCTGCTACCGACCATTCGTTATAATTAAATTAATTTACCTTTTGAAGCCAATTGAATTGGGTTGGGTAGGTTTTAAACCCATTAGGTGCTTATTTAGGTTAGAAAATAGGGACGACTCATAAATGTCATAAAGGCGCGAGAAACGTGCCAAACATTGTGGTGAGGCCGAAAAGTACTGCTATCGGTAAGCCACACGTCAGTATAACAAATAATTTCGAAATAAATTAAAAGCGGGAGGCAAACAACTTTTAGGTTGACAAACATTATAAATCCTAAAAAAGGGGGTTTTAATTTAAGCCGGACGTAAGTCATTAAAGCGACCGTGCTAGAACCACGGGACTCGAGGGGTGCCTAACACCTTCCCCTCGGTCAACAGAATTCCTTATCCGGATTTCTAGTTCGCAGATCGAAGAATAAAAATTAAAGAGTCATTTCCTTTTTGAATAGGGATTCAATAAGGTGACTTGGAACACCCAAACTCAATTCCAAGTGGCGAGTCTGTAAATAAAATAGTTCCTTTTCAAAACGTCACTTTAATTGGAAAGACCCATTTTCTCCAAAACCAACTCCCTAGCGGGGGTTGGATGCGGTAAAAACAGGGGGTGTGACAAATTAGAATGCATGTGTGGTGAATTAAATAGAATAAGAAGTTATAATTCGAAACAACAATTTACATATTAAATTAAAAATATTAATTTTATTTCAATTTCCTTCATCTCTTATTTGAGTACTTATCTTACGTACAAATATCAATTCTTTTAAAAAAAATTTTCTATGTCATGTTTTTATTATTACATTTGTTTATATAGTTTAAATAAATTTTAAAGAAATTATAAAAATGAAACAAACAAGAGTTATGAATAATAGTTTAAAATAGAAGTTATAATTCATGAAACAAAATATGAGTTTATATAGCAAAATAGAGGAAAGAAAGTGAGACTTTCAAATTAAAGTTTGAGGGTTATAAACATAAAAATTATGGGAGCTACAAATATTATTATAGGAGTCACAAATATTATGAGTTATGAGTAATTACTTCTTATAAATACATTAAATATTTTAAAAAAACCTTAAAATATTAGAAGATATTATTGAAAATTCTACATTTTACTTTTAGCTCAATATTATTTTCTCTATCTAAAGAGCATTTGTATCAAATAAGAGCAATGCAAAATATGTCACAAATAAGCACAAACTAAAATGAATTGAATGATGTCATTTAAAAGAATAATTATGCCTTTCAATTCTCCATCACTATATATAATAATTTTATATTAATATAATAACTTATACATAATAAATTATTATGGTTATTAACAAATTTAATGAAACTTAATAAATGGGATAAATAAACCTTGAATTATTTGAATGAATTGAGCAATTGATTCAATTAATAGCATTGATAAATTAATAGCATTGATAACACATTAATTAAATATGACTATCTTTAATAATCTTTAAATATTTATAGTGAATTATTCATCCTTATAAAATTAAGAAAAAGGCCCAAAAAATCACAAAAAAATTAAATATGATTTTAGGCCTTAAAGCGTGTCACGTCAGCAAATGTATAATCCTCCTTTATACTCAATTTTTTTAATGTCGCCCTTTAGAAATACTAAAAAAGTTATTTTTAACTTAAAAAAATATTTAAAATAAGTCAATTCAAATTGGCTCTAAATGACCTATTAAAATTGACAAAACTTTATTAATAGTGAAAAGTTTTTATAACCCTAATAAATGTAATTTTCACCTTTACTCACTTGAAAATGAAACCGAAACATCAGATATAATATTAATACCTCCAACTTCATTCCAACGAATTATATTAATCTTTACTTAAATGCTTCAATTATTATTTCATGGTGATTAAAAGAATAAAACTCTTTACCTCCTTATGTTATTTATAACACCAGTAGTTAAAAAAACATTAAAAGTCTCATCAATTTTTACTTTACAAATTTCAAAAGGCCAAAATGCACACACACACACAAAACGTCGCTTCTCATTCAAACATATAGTCAACAGAATATATGCAATAACATTTTGATAATTAATTCATATTAAAATAATTATAATTGAATGAGTACATTAAATGCATTAAGTAATTGCAAAAAAAATTACTCTAAATGCAAAGGTGAAAAAATTTGAAAAAAAATAAGGAAAAATTAAGGTAAATGAGAACTTGATAGGTATAAAGAAGGAAAAAAGAGAAATCTAAGGAATCTTATAAAAAGAATAATGATCAGTTTAATTATGGGGAGAAAAAGTGGTAGTAAATTAACGTAATAGTAGGGTAAAAAAAGGTATTAGAAAAAGTAATTAATTATAGGTATTAGAAAAAGTAATTAATTATATTAATTATTATTAACAATAATAAGTAATATTTTTTCTTTTTGCATTAAATTTAATTTTCATAAGAACTTATTTAATTTTTACTCAGAAAAATTGAGAAAAAAATTAAAAAATTGACAAAAAGAATAAATATTAATGTTGATCATAAAACGGGCCAATCACCTCTTCTTTTTCCCCCTTTTTTTAATTTCTTCTTCTTATAATAATAATAATTAATAATAATAATAATAATAATAATAATAATAATAATAATAATAATATGAAATGAACTAAAGATTAAGAAAAATCAGAAAAGGAAACGATACAATCAAATTTAAATCTCAACATTCCATTTTATTTTCTTCTTTATTCCATACTTTTTTATTTTTATTTATTTTTTACTATTTGTATAATTTTTTATTATTTCTATAAATTTAATATGACCATATATAGAATAAAATAAGTAATTTATTATTTGAAATCTTTCTTAAAAAAATTGTAACAAAGTGAGCCATTACTGGTGCAATTTCTAAGATTATGGTATTCTCCTAAATATCACTAAGGAATAAAATCTTCCTAAATAATAGCACATCAAACGATAAAATACTCAATAAATTAATAATAAATTTAAGTTAATACTCATTGATGCTTCTTCTTCTTGTTTCTTCCTCTTCTTCTGCTTCTTCTTGTTTCTTCTTACTTTTTCTTCTTGTTTCTTCTTATTTTTTGTTCTTGTTTCTTCTTCTACTTCTATTTCCTTCTTCAACTTCTTGTTGCTTTTGCTTCTTGTGTATTTTCTTCTTTTTGCACTCTCGGATATCAATAAAATTTAAATGCTTAGAGAAATTCTCATTCTATTATATTTCTATAAATTCATATTTCATAAAGCTCATATTTGATACATGAGAGTCACTATAGATGCAACAACTGGAGGAGGATACTTGGTGCTACATCAATTACAAGTGATTGTGAAGAAGATAAATCATCCATTTTTTGAACATTGGATGATTTTGTTGATGCTTTCACCATTGTTTTCTTGATATAATTGTGTAGGGATTCTTACAGAATTTGCAATATAAAGGATTTGTCAGAATGTGTTTGGTTCCATGACCTTTCAAATCTTTAGAAACGGTAATGAAAGAATTAATGTGTAATTAAGTTTTCACATAAATGAATAATATAAGAAAGAGGAAAAAATTTCAAGGAAAAATTGTAGAAAAAATTCCAAAAAAGATAAATAGGATTCTAGGCTTTAGAGCACTCTCGGATATCAATAAAATTTAAATGTTTAGCGAAAATCTCATTCTATTATATTTCTATAAATTCATATTGCATAAAGCTCATATTTGATACATGAGAGTCACTATAGATGCAACAACTAGAGGAGGACTACTTGGTGCTACATCATTTACAAGTGACTGTGAAGAAGAGAAATCATCCATTTTTTGAAAATTGGATGATTTTGTTGATGCTTTCTCACCATTGTTTTCTTGATTTAATTGTGTAAGGATTCTTACAGAATTTGCAATATAAAGGATTTGTCAGAATGTTTTTGGTTCCATGACCTTTCAACTCTTCAGAAACGGTAATGAAAGAATTAATGTGTAATTAATTTTTCACTTAAATGAATAATATAAGAAAGAGGAAAAATTTTCAAGGAAGAAATAGTAGAAAAAATTCCAAAAAAGATAAATAGGATTCTAGGCTTTAGAGTGCGTCATGTCAGCGATCTTATAATTCTCTTTTATATATATATATATATATATATATATATATATATATATGTATATATATTGATTTCTATTCTATATTTTTAATTTGTTTCAAAAAATCTGATTTACTATTTTAACACAGAATAATAACAAATCTATAATCTATAATCTATAATCTATAATCTATAATCTATATCTATAATAATATATTAAAAGTGTGAAGATCCTTAGAAAAGTGATTTGAACTTTTTGCTCTTCATTAGAAGACTCTTCTTTATACAAAACTGTCTTTTTCACTGTATTTTTAATTTATTATTTAATTATTTTTTACTATATTAACTAGACATCCTAAATTATATGAGACTCCTTAAATATATGGTAGGAGAATTAATTAATATTTTTCTTTCTACTGTTTAATTAGAAAAATGCTCCTAAAATAGGACTCTATTAAGTAATACTTCTATAAATATTGCGATGTACGTTACACTAGGGAACAAATCGATTTATCTATTGGGAGAATATGATTGATGTTCATGTAGCTTGATTCAATTACATGTCTAGATTGGGGGATGCTTGATTCGGTTGGCTTTGAAGAATTTCTTGTGTAAAGATTAAGTTTAATTGTATTGTTTTAATATCTATATTATCTTATTGTTTTATTTTAATTTACAGATGCTAGATGAATGTGGGTTGGCTTTGAAATTTTTTTTGAGGTAAAGGTTATGTTTAATTGTATTATCGTAATATCTCTATTAGTTTGTTATTTTGTGATAATTTACAGTTCGTAGATAAATCTCGATCGGCTTTGAGAAATTTTTGTGTGTAAAATTTAAGTTTAATTGTATTATTTTGATATCACATTTATCGTATTATTTTGTTGTAGTTTACTGGTGATATATAAATGTTGGTCGGCTTTGAGAATTTTTTTTATGTAAAGGTTAGGTTTAATTGTATTATTTTGATATCTCTATTATCGTATTATTTTGTTATTGTTTACAGGTGGTACATGAGTGTCAGATGATTAAAAATATTTTTGGTAAAAGTTAGGTTTAATAAATAAATTCTCCAATCTTTACATTCTCAAAAGACATTAAATTTAATTATTATATTCATATTTATTATTTAAATAAATATCTTATTTAGTGTAATGTTTGAACTCATTAAACTAGTACATCTAAATACCTAAGCGTGTAATGGATATATAAAAATAGGAAAAACAACATAAATATACATCTTAACTTATTATACTTACACAAATTTTCACTCTTACAAAGTAATTACAAAAATTCTAATTAATTATGTATCTTTGTTGGATATATCAGGAGTTAATTATGTATCTCGATATACCCAAAATCAGTAAAAAATGTATTGAAATCTAATTATGTATCTTTACAAAGGAAAGAATACATCTTCGTTAGATATATTGTGTATTTCGATAGACCAAAAATTGGAAACAAAATGTATTGAAAGCTAATTATGTATCTTTACAAAGAAAAAAAGTATCTTCATTAAATGTATTAATTATGTACCCAAAATTGGAATTTTCAACAATTATGCAAAATGTCAAATTTTCTGTAATTAAACTTCAAACTATCGAGATTTATGTTGTTTATTTGTTGGTGATGTTTTGGTATGAAAGAGGGTTTAAGAAATGTAAGAGTACGACCCCTATTAATTGTCTATCTGTGGAACAGGTAAGTAAACGTGGTTCACAGAAGTAAAAACTAAACATAGTGTTTTTATGTGGAAAACACCCGGCTCAAGAAAGGTGTAAAAAACCATGACATGCACCTCAACAGGATTTAACCCAAACTTCACTAAAAAACGTGAGCCTCAACAATCAACAAAATTACAAGACTTCTTGTAAACTAGGAATTAAAACTGCTAACTCCTATCACTACAAAAACCCAAATCTTCCCAAGAGTAGTGTTCCCAAGTCTTGGAGTTCCCAAACTTGACGACATAACTCCTAACTCAGTTTATAGATCACTGAGACTAGAACAATGACTCATTACAATTCAAAGAACCTATCTACTACACACAAAGCCTACGACTTGCTAAGTAAGAAACTAGGTTCTTCTTTAAGTATGTGAACTGATATGCTGATTGTTGATTATCCTTTTTAGTGCTTGAGTGCTTAATTGAATGTAGCTTGGCGTATATAAGCACTCCTTCTAATGCAGTCCTTTTTTTATCTATTCTTCTATCTTGTGTAGGTTTCTATCAAGTAACTTTACTTCTTGTTGTAGCCTTCTCTCTTCTAGATTAAGTAGAACTCTTTTGCTTTTTCTTTTAGCCTTATTGCTAGACTCCTTGATCAACCCATCTTTATGTTTCTCTTCATATTGTCTAGGACACTTGTGCAGGACTTCTTGTTCTACTCAACTTCTGCACTTCTTCTTTTTCAACTCAACTTCTGATGTGATAAATGTTATCCACTTCTGTTTGTACATCAAGTCATCATATCAATAACCCATCTGCAGCTGATCTTGGTTCAGTTGGATGGAATAACTTTTACCACATGTTTCATTCTCATGTCTATCATCAAAACTCCACATGCTTTAACAAGAAACAACTGCCATTTTAAACTTGAGTAGTAATCTTTCATCCACATGAAAATATTGACCCGGATTAATTGACTAATATAAAGGGAATTTCAGAATTTCATTCTTTGAATCAAATCAAGAATTTTTGTGATTTGGTGATAATTGCATGATTTATCTGCTCAATTATAAATTCTGTTATTCTGTTATTTATTTCTAGAATATGATTCTGGGATTATATCTAATCTACTGATCGGGATAGACATGATACTATTGATGCCAATCATTATATCAAATTGAAACTCTTGATTTCGTATTATAATATTTAATGTAGTATGTGGTATAGATTTTAATTTTTCTTATAGTCAATAAAGTAACCAATATTTATAAATACAATACCAATATTATACCAAAATATATAATTATATAAGTAATTCATTTGTTATTATAATATTTACAAATATACATCCTTATATTAGTACAAAACTAAGGGATGGTTTGGTAGAAGGTATAAGAAAAATAATTTTGAAATAAAAATTTGAGATTAAGTTTATCTCATGTTTGGTATAAGGTATTACATAATCCTAAAACTATTTTATCCAATCATGTGTACTAAAATGATGGATTCCTATCCCATGGGGAGAGAGGAAAAAGATAATCACATGTATAGAAGTTGTAACTTATCTCATCCCTTCTATCAAACAATCCCTAAATATATAGAAGTTATGATATGGGTAACATGGGCTCGAGACCAATCACTAGGAGCCAAGCTCGGGAACTACAAAGACTTCAAGTCATGTTTATGAAAATGGATGTGTTTGAGCATGTTGTGAACCCGCCCAAAGGAGTATATGCATTGACATGTGAGGGCTTGCCTTAGGTGCTCTAAAATACACCCAAGGCTGCCCAAGTTGCACTCTAAACTTGCCACTCCTCATTAAGGGTAGAGGAGTCTTTTGCATCACTTTTTGTACTAGACTATATACAGGATTCTCTTAGTGGAGGTAGTCCTTGCAGCAACTCACTAGGAAACACATCTTCAAATTCCTATAAAACTCTATAAATAGAAGAAGGGATAGGGAAAGTAGACAAGTTAGTGTCAAAAACATAATCCAAAAGTAATATAGGAGCAATATCATCATACTCCTTGAAGAGGTCTCTCTTCCGAGCCAACATTACCATAGAATCCCTACCCTTCAAGGTTGAAACTCTCTCTTCTCCCTCACTTCTTTTACTATTGGGTTCAAAACCCCTACCCTCAGGTTCCTTCTCCTTTCTTCCCTTTCCTTTTAATCCATTCAATTATTGGTGAGCCTCACACACTTGTGATGGTGAAAGTGGTCAGAGGTGGTACTTCCAACCCTTGAAGTCAAAAGAATAGTAATTGGTTTGGCTATCATTCTTGGTCGACCTATCATATTACCATGGCCGACCCAACAAGAGGTTACAAGCTTGCATTGGAATGATGTCACAAAGTACCTTATCTTCATAGTTTCCAACTTTGAATTGAATCACTTTTTGATGGGTTACTTTCAATTCTCCACATTCGTTCAACCATTAGAGCTTATAAAGACTTGTATGTGGAGTAGTTGGCAACTTCAAGTTTTCCACCAACAAGGCACTAGCCACATCGGTACAACTTCCACTATCAACAATCAAGGAACACATACTCCCCTTAATGAGACACTTAGTATGAAAGAGGTTTTCCTGTTGGCTTGGATCATCCAACGCCTTGCTAATCATAACTCTCCATACCACATAATTAGGTGCTTCAAGTTCACCCTCTTGAGGCCAAATTTATTCCTCCTTATTATCATTAGGCCTCTTGGCTTCCCCTCTCTCTCCATATTGAGAGGCTTCATCATTATCAACCATTTTAAGTCCTACTTCTTCCCCAAAGAAATATAATTTTCCCTCCCTTAGGATCATATTTCTCTGATTAGGATACTCACTAGCCTTGTGTCACCACCCCTGACATTTGAAACATTGGAATCCCTTGGAATTAGATGTAGTACCTGTTTTACCTTCATGTCTTGGAGGTTGATGTTGGGAAACCTTGTACATGGGTTGAGGAGCATTTGATGGAGGAGGATTGGACTTGTTCCAACCCATAGTGGATGGAATGACCTCCTTGTTCTTGGTCCAACCTATGGACCCTTGGTAATTCTTGGTCTTGTATGTAGACCTCTCTTTATTCTCTTTTTCAATTTCTAATGCCACTTTAAAAATCCCTTCAATAGTTTTAAACTTATGAAGTATCATGTGCATAGAGATTTCTTTTTTAGGCCGACCTTCAACCGAATGATGTCATGGCTCACTTTCTCCCCTCTATGATCAAGTTTCAAAATAAGTTGTTGAAACTCATCATAGTAAGCCACTACACTCTTGTTCCCTTGCTTCAAATTGTACAATTTAGCAAGGAGTTCATGTTGATAACTTTTGGGAAGATATCTTTGCCTCATAAGATACCTTAGCCGAAAACAAGGAGGGGGTTTGACCTTCAATAAATACATTGCCAAAACGTTTAACATACTCCCACCATGTGGTAGCATACCCCTCTAAATGAACAATTGCATAATAACTCTTCTTCTCCTCCATAAGATCATTCACTTGGAAGACCCTCTCACATGCGTATTCACATACAAAAAATCTTTAGGATCACTTTCTCCTTTGAAGATAGGAAGTCCCATTTTTATAGTGTTAAAGCCGACATCCCTATCTCTAGCACCTTGTTCAACTCTACCTTCAATTCCACGATTTCCCCTATGCTCCATCCTTCTACCGATAATCTCATCTTCTAACAAGTAAGGATTATCATACACTCCATACCCTTCCCTATGACTCTCTTTTGTTTAACCCTCTTCTTGAATGGGTGGATTTTTGACAAGTGGAATGATGTTGGGTGTATTTATGCATTCTAGCGCTACTATTCTAGAATATTTAGCCTTGTTTTGAGGATAATTCATGTGATTAATGGGGTAGGAATGATATAAATGAGCATTTATCTATCTAAGTATGTGTTTAAAATGTTTAATGGTGGATTCACATGAGTTTTGATTCAATTTGAGCATTTAGAGTTCAACCGAGAAAACTAGTGTAACTAGCTTGAGCTAGGTGTTTTTCTAGTCTATTGTGTTGGGTTCTAATATATTTTAATGAGTTACTAAGGTTGTTATTAAGTATTTATATGTGAAACAACTTATTTATAATTTTCATGGGTCAATTGGATCAAGAAAAGAGTCAAAATAATATGTTAACGCGTCGTATCGATGTTTTCAATGCTATAATCGATGCGGTGCGTCACTGGGTTCGCAGACGACCAAACACTGTTTCTTTGTTCAACAAGGCTTGGGCTATTTCTTCCACTATAAATTGGACATTATTCACATTTTTTTACTTACTTTTGGACATCCTTGGAAGATATTGGAGGATACCCTTCTTCTTTTTAGGGTTTTATCAATCTTTTATTTTAGTTTCTTTCATGGTTTGTATCATCAATTCAAGGGATTGGATGATGAATATCTCTATTAAAGGCTAAAACTCCTATCCGGGGTTAATGCCACGTTCATGATTACTTTTGTTTTGAATTAAGTTTGTTGAATTACTTATCATTGTTGTTTGTTTGTTTATAGTTGTTTTAACTATTTTAAGGATTAGCTACCCTTAGAATACATCAATTGTCAACCTTGTGATCTCGGGAGAGGGAATAGGGAGATAGAACATGGGAATAAGCAAAGTATGGTTCTTGTTTCTTTATAAAATAAGGAATTTGAATTAGTATCTAGGACAGAGATGTACTTAGATGCCTTACTTGATTCACTTGTAGGATGATAGCTTTAAATAACTTAAGTGGACTATTATATCCCTGCTCAATGAAATAAAATTTATCTCCACCATTATTTAAAAATTAAAAATAACAATTTATATCATGTTGATATAACTTTATCAATTAATCAGAATTTATATATCATAAATTACGATTCAAAAGCATGAAATCTCGTAATTTATATTACAATAAATCAAAAACTTCAACAACGAAGATGAGATTTTAACTCAAGATTTTGCTATATATCGTATAATCAGAAACTTCAACAATGAAGATATTATCTCCAATATTATTTAATTTTTTTATCTCTACCATTAAATAAAAAATAAAAAATAAATTAAAAATTAATATTTTAAATTTTATCACAAAACTGAGTAATTGTATACTCCTTAGCAACCACAACATCAGCTTCTCCCTCTACTTCCGCCGCAGCAGATACACCTTTGGCCAACAACTCTAAACAAGAACCATACAAAACATTTATCAATCAAGAAAGTGAAAGAAAAAAGGGAAAAACATACCAATACAGGTGAAGATAAGGTAGTTACTGGTTGTGGGGGGGTTTTTGACATTTGTTCTTGATGTTGATTTCTTGGAATTTTCCAAAGGCAGGGACAGTAATTTGATAGAAGCAAAGGGTAAGAGTGTATTAGAAGGAGAAAAGGAGGTGTTGAAAATAAGGAGATTTGTGCTGGCGGAGATTGATGTCTCCAAATTAAGAAGATATGTCATCTTTGTTCACTATGCTTGCTCAAAGAGCTGACGAAAAACTCCCAACAATGGATGGCTTGTCTGTAGATGAGACATGCTTATACGATGTCGTATTTTCCATTTGTTAAACCTTTCTTAAACCTATAAAATTTTGTAATGCTGGGGGTTTTGTAATGCTGGGGGTGTTGATTGGGTTTTGTAATGCTGTTAATGGACTTAGAGGAGAAAATATTTTGGTGTTTTTTGGTGTGACGTTGGGACTGCAATGGTGGTGGTGGTGGTGATGGCTCTAATGGTAAATGACAGCC
>NC_061122.1:224897691-225015955 GCF_002878395.1 Capsicum annuum | reverse complement strand
TTTTTTTTGGCGAAATCCACCACCACCAACACCTTCAATACTAGCTCCGACTACCATTATTCTACCTGGAACCACCAATAAACAACAACACAATCAAAAGCCAACAAAGACCCATGAGGTTCAACGAGCTCATCTCTAGCAAACAACAAGCTACAAGCTCTATTAAACCCACAAAATACTAAAACTGCAACAACTCTATTTTCATACAACACACTACAAGCTCCGAGTTAAGCTGACTGACAAACCAACTACTACTAGAGCTGATCGAATTAAGTCTTTTGACGTCTGATTTCATGGTGGGTTTGTGGAGGTTGCTCCGGCAACTTGAGTTTGCTAGAAAAGATGATGGTTGTTTGATGGCTGATTCGCTGGGATACTTTGAAAATTGAAGGTGATGGATTTCAGATTTGGACAGAAAAATAAGACGATTTGGGTGATGGAGGAGAAATGGAGTGGATAGTGACTTTGGTTACTCCGACAACATGAGTTTGTGGGAAAAGACACGAGTAAATTGGTTGGGTGTTGTTTGGTGGGTGGCTCACAGAAAAAATGAAAAATGGAAGTGATGGGTAGGGGTGTTCATGGGTTTGGTTAAAAACTATATCGAACCGTAAATCGAATCAAATTGATTAAAAAAATCACGTTTGGTTTGGTTTAGTTAGGTTTGATTTTAAGTTTTGAAAAACCGATATTATTTGGTTTGCTTATGATTTTACTTAAAAAAATCGTGAAAATAACCAAATAGAACCGATAAATTTTATATACATATATATATATATATGTTATAATTATTTATATATAATTTATAAATAAAATATAAATATTTTAATAAATTTAATTTTAAACTAAATTTTAATCTATGTCTAACCAAAGAACCAATATTTTAACCCAATTGATCAAAACTTCAAATCCAAGCCCAATTCTACCTACTAATTTACTATTAGTCTATTAATAAGTTAACCCTACTTCACTTTTTCTACGTTAACCTTTCATAATAGTAGATCGTAGGTTCGTAGTACATCTGTTGGCTGCTGTTTCTTTTGTTCTTCATTGAAACTGAAGATAGCCGCAACTTTTGGGCTTCTAGCATACATAAAAATAAATTCTTTTCAGTTTTTCATCTCATAAGTAAAAGCAAAAATAAAGATTGAAGCTTGGAAAGTGAAAACTTCAAATACAAGATTATTAAAGCTTGGGAAGGTAATTTTTAGTTTTTTTTATTCTAGTTACTTTAGCTAATTTTAATTTTATACAAGAATTTAAAGGAGTGCATGACATTCAGTTAGTTTTTTTAAATAATTTTTTCTTCTGTCTGAATTTTAGATTAAAAGGACCTTAGATGTTGAAAATTTGGGAGCTCAACCTCAAGTAGAAGGAACTCCAACTACATCAGCATCTTATGCAACTCAAGAACATGGCAGCGTTTTAAATCTTGCTTCAGTAGGCAATCCTCCTAAAAAACAGAAAAGAAAAACTCTGTGTCTTAAAGATCCTAGCCCTGGCAGTAGAAAGACATCAAAAGTTTGGGATCATTATTCAGAGATTACTAATAAAGTGGGTAAGTTAAGAGCAAAATGTGAGTGTTGCTTCAAAGACTTTTCTTGCGTTAGTAAGAATGGAACTTCTAATCTTTGGGGACATTTGCTCACTAAGTGTTTGAAATATCCTTTTAAGTCCATTGATAGAAAGCAAACAACTCTTAAGGTAATTAAAGGAGGGGGCAAGCAAGTTTGGAGAAGGTTGTTTATAATGTCGCTGAAGTTAGGAGAGCTATTGCTGAGTTTATTATAATTGATGAACAATCTTTTAAAGTCATTGATGGTGAAGGATTTAAGAGATTAATGCCACTTATTTTGCCTAATTATGATTTGCCTTCTCGTATTATAGTTGCTCGACAATGTTTAAGAATTTATCAAGAAGAGAAACAAAAGCTTAAAAGGGTTATTAAAGGACAACGTGTTCGTATTACTAGTGATACGTGGACTTCACTTTAAAATTTTACGTATATGGTCATCACTGCCTATTGGATTGGCAATGACTGGAATTTACAATTTTTTTTTTAAATTTTTTTTAAGTTCCAGATCACAAGGGTGAGACTATTGCATCTGCTATTGAATCTTGTTTGTTAGATTGGAGAATTGAAAATATATTTACAGTGACACTTGATAATGCACCGGCTAATGATGCAACAATCATACCTTGAAAGGAAAAATTTGTGATTGAAAAGGTGTTATCATGGAAAATAATTTTCTACATGTTCGGTGCAATGCTCATATCCTAAACTTTATTGTAAAAGAAGGATCGAGTGATCAAAATAAGTCCATTTCTCGGTAAGAAATATTGTGAGATATGTTAAATCTTCTTGTGCAAGAACTACTTCCTTCAAGTCATATGCTGAGAAGGTTAAACTTGACACTAATGGACTTTTGAGTTTAGATGTTGTAACAAGGTGAAACTCTACATATTTGATGTTAAATACTGCTGCCAAATTTGAAAAGGCATTTTCAAGAATGTATGTTGATGATCATAAGTACTAGAAATATTGTCTTGGCTCGAATGGAAAGATAGAACATCCATCTTCGAAAGATTGGAAAGATGTGAATGTCTTTCTCAAGTTTTTGGAGATTTTCTATCAAACCACTTTCAAGTTTTCCAGTACTTTGCAAGTTACTACAAATACTTTCTTTCATGAACTTTTTAATCTTCAGAGCATAATTGTTAACTATTCAAAGAGTGCTGATTCTATTTTAACTGATATGGCTAAGAAGATGAAAGTGAAGTTTGATAAATATTGGGGTGACTTTAGTGATATGAATATGTTGTTGTTTGTTGCCGTTGTATTTGATCCTCGCTATAAAATGAAGTATGCTGAGTTTCTTTTTAAGAAATATTATAATTTGGTGGAGGGATGTAAACAGTGTGATAAAGTACAAGATACTTTAACCAGCTTGTATGCTCATTACAAGAGTTCTATTTCTGAAATTTCTTATGAAAATAGTGGAGATCAAACTAGTGTGATTAGTGAAATTGATGCAGTTGGTAGTTCTGATGTGTGCCAATCACAATGGGAGAAATACCTTGAAAAAGAGTCTAATGTTGATGATAAATCTGATCTTGAGAAGTATTTGAAGGATGATGTGGAAAAAATTAAGGATTTCAATGTTTTGAATTGGCGGAAAGCTTCATTAAAAAGATATCCAATTGTCTCTCAAATTGCAAGAGATGTGCTTGCTATTCCTACGTCTACTGTTGCTTCAAAATCAGTTTTTAGCACCAGTGATCAAGTTCTTGATTGTTATTGAAGTTCTTTGTCAGCAAAGACTGCTGAAGCTCTTATTTGTGGTCAACAATGGTTACGTTCAATATCTAAAGAGCACAAGATTGAAGATCTTTTAGAAGAAATTCAAAATCTTAAAACAATTGAAAAAGGTACTAACTTCTACAACTTACTGATTTCTTCTTCCCATTTTTTTTATCTTTAAATTTGATCCCATAATAAAAATCTTTACTTATCTCCTCATTGTCTATTTTTTTAGAAAAAAAGTTCAATCATATTTGTGTTCATGGACATTTAATGAGAATATGATAATTTTTTTTCAGAATATTCGGACTCTACTTTGAGCATTGATTAGTTTCGAGCTCAAGCTAAAGAATATGGTGGAGGTTGGCTGGTCATTTTTCTAAAATTTAGTTGCTGTTTTTTGCTGAAAAGTGACTACAATTTGGATGATTTTAGCTGATGTTTTTACTGGAATTTAGCTATTGTTTTTCTTAAAAGTGACATTAATTTAGGTGCTATTTTTTGGGATTTTTGATTCAGGTGTTCTTCTGTTCCAGGTTATCTTGCCAGGTGAATCACCCTTACAGAAGATGAAACAAAGGGTGTATCTTTTTGTTTGCTTGAAATAATAGTTGGTTTGATTGATAGTAACACTTCTTTCTTTGTGTTGGTGAAACAGAAAGATCTAAGGTTTCAAAGTCATGTTGTGCTTGCGCTCTAAGAAGCTGTTGAAGCGTATTTAGTTGGTCTCTTTGAGGACACCAACTTGTGTGCCATCCATGCTAAGAGAGTCACCATAAATAATGCCCAAGGATATCCAACTTGCAAAGCGTATTCGTGGAGAACGAGTTTAAGCTGATCGCAATATTGATTAATGAACAATCTCTTTTTAGTTTCCCGTGTATGGTTTTAGCCTTTAGGTACCTAACTAGCATTTGTGCTTGGAGTGTTTATCAGTAGATGTTTTTTCAAGGATCTTATCGTGTTCTGTAAATGCTGGTATAATAGTTTTGGTGATGTGATACATCGATTAGTATGAATGCTGATTCTGGTTTCGTTCTTGTTATGGTTCTTTTGATATGATCTGATTAAATCCACTGTTCTGATAATGGTTTTTTTTGTTGAGTTCCTTACTGTATTTGGCTTGTTTTGTAGATTTTGGCTACTTACTATTGTGGTTCATTTTTTTGTTGTTCTTCTATGTTCCATATCTTTGTGCCTTTAAACAGACTCTCAACAACCTTACTCATACTTGAAATGGTTTTAACCACTAACCAATCCAAACCGACCCATGAACACCCCTACCTGGAGCTCACTCAGTCCATGGAGCTCTAATAAGATCAGGTGATGGATCCCTGGTTTGATCTCAAACTGGGTTGCTGCTTTATCCTGCCCCCGACCTCTAGGTCAACCTCGATCCCTAATCGAAACTCTAAAAGCAGACCCAGGGTCCTGATCCACAGCTCCCAAACCTCGCATCCTAGAGATCAACGTAAAGAGTGAACCAATAAATATTACAACCAACTCAGACCCAATGAACGAAAATGGATCAAGAAAGTGAGATTGTTCCCTAATGATTCTCTGTAGCTTCCCGAAGATAGGATACAAATGTTTCTGTATCGATCCGTGGGACTGCGAAATATCAGCTCCAGTACCAACAATACCAGTAAAACCTAAGCTCTGATACTAAGCTGTCACGACCAAATTTCCTTAGTCATGATAGCGCCTACCTTATCTCTTAGTAGGCAATCCAAGCCATAGCCCAAAATAATAGGTAACTGGCTAATAGGCAGAAATCATAAAAGATCACATATAATGATAGCCATAGTAATAACAAACGACAAATAGATAGGAAACATATACCATATATTAAAACGAGGGAAGGAAAAAGGACCAAATACATAAATGAATCCCTCCCAAGACCTGGTAAGGTCGGTACTAGAGCCACTACTAAAAGATACCAGAGTACTAGACAGAATCCAAAACATACACAATGTATACAAGCAGTCTCGAGTACAAAAGACTAAACTGGAACAGATAGAGTAGTATCATCCTCGAACGACAGTAAGCTCACCCTACTATGAATCAGTACTAAAAGGTAGGAATCATGCCATTGTTGGCTGCTACTACTCGGATCTGCATCAGGGAAAAATTGCAGAAGTGCAGTATGAGTACCGAAGCAACTGGTACTCAGTAGGCATCATTGGCAGACTAAACTCAATATAGAAAAGGAATAATTACAATGCAAGGATGTAATCTAAGTCAATAGTAAAAAGGGACAAAAAGGTAAACAACTGCCAAGCTATGCTAATGAGATAAAGGAATAAATGTAAGTGATACAGAAAATAAATAAAGCAGTAATTATAGGCAAATTAAACATACCTAACTGGTCTCCTATAAGCCTGCTAGGCACACAAACATTACCTAACTGGGCCCCCCATAAGCTTTCTAGGCCTACAAATATAACCTAACTGGGGCACCATAAGCTCGCTAGGTACACTAAAGAAGACAATTAACCCAACCGTACCCCATAAGCCGGTGGGACACACAAGCAGCTAAAGAAAATAAACGTGAATAATCTGTAATTGAGCCAATCCCAAAAAATCATAATAGTCATCCAAATATGCACCAAACTTGAACCAACACCAATGGGTAGTAATGAGATGCCAAATATCTGACTCGAACCGGTAGTGATGGATAATATAAGAGGACATGTGTTGGATTTGAATCAGACATGGTGGGTAATAATGACAGGCTACATATATAATATACACTAGAACTCATAATCAGATGTCGGACTCGAACCAAAACTTAGGGGAACCAAAACCATAATGAGATGTCGGACTCAAATCGGAACTCATAGTAACCATAATAATCAAATTCCCATTTAAATAAAATATTCTACAATATATTAGATACTACAAAAATTCAAAAGAACCTCCTGAGAATCAAACTATCAGCCCCAACAAGTCATAAATAACTTTGGACAGTTATAGAAAATCCTTAGATACCAAAAATGTATGAAAATACAGACAAATGACCGTGAGGGTCATTCCAAGATGATCTGTTTTGTAATGTGGATACTCCTACTTACATGTTTGTAATCTGGACCCCTCAACCCACTAAAAGGCAACATTTTAAACACTTTTTTAGTAAGTGTAACACACTCGTCCATGTCAGCTGCCACGTCTGCCACGTTAGCTTCCACGTCTGCCACGTCAACTTCTACGTCATTTTCAGGTATTACATTAAATTCCATGTCATTTTTAAAATTCTACATAAGAAATTAAATATTAAAAATAAATTTAATTAAATAATTTTTTTATAAATTGTAGAAAAATTTTAATATTAATAATATTAAATCAAAAATAAATTTAAAAAGTAAAAAAATTATTTTTTTTGAAACAAAATTTATCTCCACATTATTTAAAAATTAAAAATAACAATTTATATCATGTTGATATAACTTTATAAATTAATCAGAATTTATATATCATAAAATTATGATTCAAAAGCATGAAATCTCGTAATTTATATTACAATAAATCAAAAACTTCAACAACGAAGATGAGATTTTAACTCAAGATTTCGCTATATATCGTATAATCAAAAACTTCAACAACAAAGATATTATCTCCAATATTATTTAATTTTTTTTATCTATACCGTTAAATAAAAAATAAAATATAAATTAAAAATTAATATTTTAAATTTTATCACAAAACGGAGTAATTGTATACTCCTTAGCAACCTCAACATCATCTTCTCCCTCTATTTCTGCCGCAGCAGATACACCTCTAGCCAACTACTCTAAACAAGAACCATACAAAACATTTATCAATCAAGAAAGTGAAACAAAGAAAGGGAAAAACATACCAATACAGGTGAAGATAAGGTAGTTACTGGTTGTGGGGTTTTTTGACATTTGTTCTTAATGTGGATTTCTTGGAATTTTCCAAAGGTAGGGACAGTGATTTGATAGAAGCAAAGGGTAAGAGTGCATTAGAAGGTGAAAAGGGGGTATTAAAAATAAGGAGATTTGTGCTGGCAGAGATTGATGTCTCCAAATTGAGAATATATGTCATCTTTGTTCACTATGCTTGCTCAACGAGCTAAAAAAAAACTCCCAAAAATGGCTGGCTTGTCTGTAGATAAGACATGCTTATACGACGTCGTATTTGCCATTTGCTAAACCTTTCTTAAACCTATGAAATTTTGTAATGCTGGGGGTGTTGATTGGGTTTTGTAATGCTGTTAATGGACTTAGAGGAGAAAATTTTTTGGTGCTTTTTGGTGTGACGTTGGGATTGCAATGGTGGTGGTGGTGGTGATGGCTCTAATGGTAAATGACAGCCTTGGGGCTGTAATGGGGTAGGGTTGGGGGTGGGGGCGGAATGCTGGTGTGATGGTGGTTGTGTTTCTTAGGGGAGGGTGGAAGATGGGGTGGGGGAATGAGGAGAGGGCATAGAACGGAAAGAGGGTAGGGGAATAGGGTGGTAGACGGTGGTGGACGGGGGAACAGAGTGGTGGATGGGGAATGGGGTGGGAGACGGGGAGGGTGCTGGATAGGGTGGGGAACGGTGGTGGACTGGTAGATGGGGTGAGGGATGATGGGGGATAGTGGGGGAAGGGGTGGGGTGCTGGACGGGGTTGGGGGAGGGGGAGTGCCTTTTTTTTTTTTTTTTTTTTTTAAATATTACATTTTTAATTTTTGAAAATATTTTTAAATTTGAAAAGCTAAAAAAAGTTGACTGCCTTAATTTTTTTAATTTTTTAATTTTAATATTATTTTCATATAAATACATTGCTTCACTCGCTCATACACGCATGACTACAGGCGTATTATCCTAGTCAATAATTTTAATGCCACATAGATCAAGTCAATGGTCAAAGTATTTAAAATATTGAATTTTATTGAGTTGAGGAGTCCAGATGACAAACATGTAAGTAGGAGTATCCATATTACAAAACAGACATAGTACAAAGGTCCTTCGAGTTATTTTGCGTTACTAATAATTGCTTAATTTTAATTATTTCAAATAAAATTGGTCAATTGATCATTATACTCATGACGAATACACTTAGTTGATTATGTAATTACGATAAAATTAATTGAAATTGTAAGTGTAATAATCAATTCATCTTTATGTAATACCCTGCATTTCTGTGCTAGTCTTTGAACTGTCGTTCCTACGTGTATAAGCTATAATATAAATGATTCCCATATGAATATAATTTTTATAATCTTTATTCTCATGTTTTATTTGCTTTTGAGGTGAAAAAAATGTTCATAAGAATCAATTAATACAAAATTGAGCTTAGAGCCTTTGATTCGTCCAAAGTTTGGTATTCAATTCTACAAGGGTCTACTTTAAATGTGTATAACATTTTATATATGTAGAATTTTACAGATCAAGGCCCACCAAATTTAGATAATTGAATTAGCTTTCCAACGATATCAATTTAGTCAAAATCCGATACTCGAGCGAAAAGTTATTGCATTTTCTGCGTGAGGCAGTAAGCTGATGCGATAGCAATGCAACGCATTGGCCTATGCGTTACGGAACTGTTTCATACGCTAGTTTAGTTTTTAAAGGGTCTAGGGGCACTTTGGTCACTTCCCCTCACCCAAATCCGCCCATAACACTTAATTTCATCCCCAAAAGCAATATACACTCAATTATTCATCTTTTCTCTCAAAGAAAAACTCTAGCCTCCTCAAGCACACCAATAACATCATCAAAGTTTCTTCAAGAAAAGCAAGAACTCATTTTTTCTAATTCAAGAAACGCTTTCAAGATTGTGTTTCTCCCTCAAGATTAAATCTTTAAGGTATGTGGGAGTTCATTCATGGGTCCTCTTTCACCTATGGAGCCCAAAAACTATTTTCTTTTAATTAAAGAATGAATTTTCCATTATTATGGTATTTTGTATGTTCAAGAAAGATAGAATTTTATGTTTTCATGGTGGTTTTAATTCAAATCAGCCCATGTGTGATTCCATGCAAGATTTTAAATTCCTCATGCCATGAATTTAAATTTCTCATGCTTTATTTAAGTAAATTCCATGATGGAACCTAAATTCATGATGTTTAGCAATATTCTCATGTTTTAAATTCATGCCTTCCACATGTTTAATGAAATTCCCATATCATGTTAAGTAAATTTCAAGATGAATCCCCAAGTTATGAATTTTACCATGTAACTCTATTATTCCCTCATGTTTAAGACATTCTTACATTCATGTTATGAACCTTACATGTTTTGATGAAACCCTCATGTCCTATTTCAAGCGAATTACATGTGAATTCCCCAATTCATGATCTTAGTAACGTAATCATGCTATGCTTCCATGTTTATGATATTCCCATGTTCAAGCTCATGATCATGAAATGTTATCATGTGGTCCCATTCATGTACAAGTTCATGCCTCTCAAGTGTTTAACAAAATGTATAAATGAAGGCATTGTTAACAAGCTGTTATTGTTATGCTATTATGATCATGCCATGTTTTACTTTCAATGCTATCGAGTCCTGGGGGTATTCAATACCCAAAAATTTAGCTGTTTACCTAGAGCTACAATAGTTACAGAATAGTCCCAGTAGTGTCACAATCAGTAGTACTCAGTCAGATACAGAACTCAGTGTAACTTAGTATCAGTCTAGTTCAGCTCAGTATAATAATCAGTGTCTTCAGTTGGGAGTAGGATTCAACACTGAGTGAACCCAAGGATGGGGGATCACCTTCCAGTAGAGGGTGTGATCCTTAGAAGCAGTCCTTATGTTCCAAAACTATATAGCCAGCGTAGGTTAAGACATCAACCTGCTATTTGAGGGTTGATGAGGTGTTTTTACCTGCCAGTTGAGGGTACCACCGTTCTTGTTCAGGGCACTTGCCAGATAAAGGTGACTCTTTATCTTATCTTTACCCGTGGCATGGTATTGACACCCTTCTGACTAGGGTTACAGGTTAGACCTCAATTAGCTCAGATTGGGGCATATCGATTAGATGAACACTCTCACAGTTACAGTTTCATCTTCAGACTTAGTATGGAACTTAGTTTAGTTCTACAGAATCTGGACTATTAGATACAACCACCTAGCTCAGCATAGAACTCAGTTTAGTTCTACAAAATCAGGACTGTCAAAAATAGTCACCCAGGCATCAGTAATATAGTTATCAGTAATCTCAGATATTAGTTACTCGGTTATTAGAACACAACATTCAGTTCTAGTATGAGCTCAATTATAGTCTCAGTTGCAGTCTCAATCATAGTCTCAGTTATAGTCCCAATTACAATCCCAGTTATATTCTTAGTTACAATCTCAATTACCATTTTAGTTACAGTCTAGTAATTAGATCAGTAACTTAGTTCAGTCCAGGTTTGCTTGACCATAGCATATAATTATTATTTATTCAGTTATCAGTATTACAGTACCTCAGTTTACAGACTATTTCAGAGTCATGTTATACGCCTGGTCTTGCATTCTCAAATAATACAATTTTTCATGAATTTAAGCTCCGTTATCTCATGCTACTCAGTCAGTCCCTTCCTTATATACATAATACTCTACAATTTCAGTTTAGTTATTTAGACTAAGTATAGTTCAATCTTACATGCCTAGTGTTCAGCTATCAGTCATTCAGTTAATTAGATAAGTTAGTATGTTCATGCATTCATGCTTAGTGTGATTGTATATTTAGATCCTCAATTTATGCCAGTATCTATTAGTAGTTTCAGACCCAGTATTCATATAATATCTATGTTTTATCATATCCCAGCTTCTGTTATAGATATATCATTAAAGTAAAGTTTTACAGAAACTAAGTGTAGAGATTCACCATCTTATTAGAGAATATTTGTCACTCATACTTTCAGATATTTTAGTTTTTAGTTTATTCCAGCCTATTGGTGAGTCTACTTACACTTAGAATGCATGTTTTACGATTACGTATGAAATCAGTTTTACTTATTGCATTCATCCCTGCATACTTAGTACATTCCAGAAGTACTGATCCACATATATGTCTATGTGGCTACATTATTTCATAATGTAGGTACCAATTGTAGCCCGCATATCACGATCAGATAGTTGTAGATTCCAGCTAACAGGTGATGAGTTCTCCTACTTTGGGAACTCCAGATAGTTTAAGTTCATATATAGTTCATTTACTTTCATGTGTATTGATTAGTGGTAGTTGGAGGTATGTCCCAACTATCTATAGTTGGTATAGTAGAGGTTTCATAGATGTCAGTCAGAGTCATTCATGTATTCCAATTTCATCCTTTAGATTTATCATATTGTAAAGCTTTATCAGTATTGTATCTATTTTAGATTCTCTGTATGATTATGTTTCCGCACAGCAGAACAACTATTTATTGTGTTATCATTCAGTTGCTTAACAGTATGCTAGTTCATGGGTTAGCTTGGGATTGCTTGTGGTTCCAAGCACCGTGTGACGACTAGGGGCTTATCAATTTACTATGAGATCAATTAAAATTGTAAGTGAACTTATCAATTCATATTTAATTTTAGTTATATCAATTTAGATATTATGAATAATGGCTTAATATTTTTATTTCAAATAAAATTGGTCAATTGATCACTCAATTCATGGCGAATATACTTAGTTGATCGTTTAATTACTATGAGATTAATTGAAAGTGTAAGTTCATCTTTAATTTTAGTTAAATCAATTTCTTTATTACTAATAATTACTTAATTGAATTATTTCAAATAAAATTGGTCAATTGATCACTCTACTTTTGACGTATACACTTAGTTAATCAAGTAATTACTACGAGATTAATTGAAACTAAAAGTGAACTTATCAATTCATCTTTAATTTGTGTTAAATAAATATTATTGTAACACCCTGTATTTTTCCTGGTCTCTGGACAACTTACAACTCATTCTTCAAGTCGTAAAGACTCTTACTAGTCGTATGTAGCAAGTCGTACCCATATCAGTGTGGGATGATTTTGAGTTCTATTAAAGTTATGAGTGGACCCTAGAAGTCATCAAGTAAGGTATGCTTCATATGAAGATAAGTTGTATTGTCAGCAATATAGGTTCCCTAAGTTCTGTCTAGCTTACGAGTAGTGGCTACAAGTTGTATAGACATGTTACGAGTCGTAAGATCTGACTCGTACCCTAACTAGTAGACAATACAAGAATCAATACTTATATTTTGATAGCTTTATAAGTTACGTGGACATATATTAAGTCCTCAAATAGATCCTAGCTCATGAACAAGTCAAAACTTCCCTTAGCGATTAAATTCTAGAGATGTATATAACTATAGTCATCTTCAAATGATCATAACTTTTGTTATACGAAGTATTTTTGAGGTCAAGACCTACTAACAAATGGTTAATTGAATTATATTTCTAACGATACCAATTTTACCTTAATCCGACATTGGAATGAAAAGTTATGGTCAAAGTACTGAGGCACTGTCAAGCTGTGTCACACACTGTCCAGCATACGGGTTGCGAAGTCTAACTTGTACCTAGACCATATGAGTCATATGGTAGACCTGTAAGGACTGCTGAGACTTGTCTATAAAGCTTATTTTAAGGGCTTTTTAGTCTTTTTTCCACTTATAACTCCCAGCCCACAACTTATAACCCTTGAGGGGCGTTACTTTTCCCTTATTTCATCTGTTGAACATCTCAAAATCCTCTCATATCTCTCTGAAGAACAAACCCTAATCATTCCTCTCCCAGTTCATTCATTTCATCATCTTCTATTCAAGAAAAAAACCAAGAATTAAGTTCCCTAATCCAAGAATTTCAAGAAAAACCAAGAATTAAGTTCCCTAATCCAAGAATTTCAAGAAAAAACAAGAATTTGATTCCCTACCCCAAGAATTTCAAGAAAAGCTTTCAAGATCATCTCCAAGGCTTTCAAAGTCAAGATCTATCCACCAAGTCAAGTCTATTAAGGTATGTGGGGTTATGACCAAGGGTATCCTTCCACCCTTGTGCCCAAATTGCATGATTTTAAGATTTAATTTACTTGTTTTGAATTAGGGTTCATACCCAAGTTTCTATATTCTTGAAGCATGTGATTATCATGAGATTTAAAGCTTTAAGTATATCAAGAATTGCTTATGTTTACGTTTTAACTTATAAGATTTACATTATGAATGAGATTGCACTATCTTGACTTGATATTGGTGAAGTATTTCAATATTTATATTGAGCATGAAGTTTTATTATGAATTGTCATGAGTTTAAAGCATGAATTTTAAGCCTTAAGTTTAAGTGTTGAGATTTCAAGAAGATCATGCTCTTAAGTTTTCGTTGATAAGTTTATATCAAGATTTAAAGAAAAAATTAATCTTTTGATCCTAAGCTAAGTTATGGAATCGACATTTGTTTATCTTGATTATAATTTAAAGCAAAAAGAAGCATAACCGGTTTTCATTATAAACCCTTATACTATTTTAAGTTGGATTTTCTAAAGTATGAGCATATAAGTAACAAGGGAGTAGTATTTAGCACCGAGTTGGGTATGGTTCCAAGGTCACATACCCCAGAACTACATTGCATCGTAGGTTTAAAGTCCCATAGTGGGTTAAGAATAGTGATCACTTAAGTTAAGGTTCTATTCTGATGGCAAGGGTAGAACAACTCTCCTGAATGTGGGTAGGACGTTGGACTCTATGATAGCTCACATGGTTCTTGTCTGTTAGAAGAACCTCCCAAAAGAAAGAGTAAAAGTAAAGCTTTTAGAAACTAAGTGTTATGGCTCACAAGGTTATCTTTATGCTTTATTACTCATGTTTATGATTTTACAGCTTTTATTTTATTTAAGCCCAAGGTGAGTCATTTACACTTAGCATGCATTATTTGAAAGTCTATGTGCATATTGAGTTATTATTTTACTTATGCATTCACCCCCACATACTCAGTACATTCCAAAAGTAGTGATCCACATATATGTCTATGCGCTATATTGTCTCATAATGTAGGTACCAGTTGTAGAACATCATAGTCAAACAATTTGCAGCTTCCAGCTAGAAAGGTGATGAGTTCTTTTGATTCGAGGACTCGAGTCAACTATAGTTTCAGTATCATTCTTATATTCAGTTGTATTAATTAGAGATAGCTGGGGGTCACGTCCCGAATACCTATAGTCAATATAAGCCAGTATAGTTGATGTATTTAATTTCAATTTTGTTTTGTATAATCAGAGTTGTAATTGTTTTATACAATTTTGTATTGAACCTACTTAGTAAATACATCTATTTCGCTTATTTCTTTTAGATTAATGTATCTTATTTAGTTGCTCATGAGTTATGCCAGTATAAGGGTTAGCCTGGGAACAGTCGTGGTCCTAAGCACTGTGTGACGTCCAGGGGGTAGCCTCGGGGCGTTACAATAATTACTATTAATAATGACTTAATTTGAATCATTTCAAATAAAATTGGTAAGTTGATCATTCTAGTCAAGACGAAACACTTAGTTGATCATGTAATTACTATGCGATTAATTGAAATTGTATTGAACTTACTTATTTATCTTTAATTTTAGTTAAATCAATATAGTTATTTATAATGATGGCTTAGTTTGAGACATTTTAAATAAAATTGATCAATTGATCACTCTACTCAGGACAACACACTTAGTTGATGATGTAATTACCGTGAGATTAATTAAAACTATAATTGATCTTATGAATTCATCTTTAATTCTAGTTAAATCAATTTAGTTATTACTGATAATGTCTTAATATAAATCAATAGATGATTAACATGTTGCAACAGATGAGTAATCTGTTGAAAATAACCAAACAGATAAAGACATCTGTTGGAAATGACCAAACAAATATAGACATCTATTGTAACAGATGACTAAACCGTTGCAATAAATAACTCATCTATTGAAAATTATCAAACAAATATAGACATCTATTGCAACAGATGACTAAGTTGTTATAACATATGACTCATCTGTTGAAAATTATCAAACATATATGATATATGTTGGAAAACAATTTAAAATACTAAAGCTCAAATATTTTTAGGAGAACTCAAACGTTTGTCCCCTTGTCTAAGGTTTTGTCTTTAATTTTAGTTAAATCAATTTAGTTATTACTAATAATTGCTTAATTTGAATCATTTCAAATAAAATTGGTCAACTGATCATTCTATTCAAGACAAATATACTTAGTTGATCATGTAATGTAACGCCCCGGAAAATGGGTCCCGGAGCATCACACGGTGCTTGAGGCTACGAGTAGCCCCAAGCTAACCCTTTAAGCCATTTTCATTCAGTTCAACACAAATCAACGGGGTTTCCATAAATAACCCTCAAATATCATTAGAGTAATCATCATCCAAGAATAAAAGAATTTCAGAAAGATATCAAAATACGACTTATTAGTAAACTCCCAACATCTATACTAGTCTGACAAGCTTCTAAGAAAATCAATAAAACCAGTGAGCCATTGAGACATGCCCCAACTGACTCATACTCAGTTATCAAATGTAAACAATTCCGTGAAACCAACATCAGACATCACGTCCTCGAAACATGTGGACTCATCACGACAGAAGATATAGAACAGTGTGCTTGAAGAATCACTGTCGAACCAGGAACATAACACCTGAACCTACATTTCGAGAAAATGCAGCCCACATCCGAAGATGTGGGTCAGTACCATGGAAAGGAACCGAGTCTATGGGGGTATATGTAGTTTTGTAAACATCATCATCATAAATATTTATAAGAAATATACAGGATGTATGAAAGACTCACATAGCCCGAAGAAAATCATCATAATCATGAGAGGATGAAATAAGTAAAATAACACATGTGAGTCCTTATATAATTTGTCAATCACTTTCAGTTCATCAAGAATATCAATTCTCATAATGTAAATATCATTTAAATCTTTCGAACGAATAACTTTCACAATTCCACTTTCAAATCACTTCACCATTCACCATAGACACAAGGAAACACACACACACACTGGGAGATCCTATAACCAATATAAACCATGTGAGATACATGGAGTCCAATGTATAACCCACGTTGGGGAGAGCTGTCCTATCCTTTTCATCGGACTAGGACTATCGATATCAAATCCACACAAACTAGTGATCACTATATAAATCAGCCTCAGGCTCACTCCTACGAGGGCATGTAGTTCTAGGGAAGTAAGGTTGCTTTATATCTCCCACTCGGTGCTAAAGATTTCTCCCGGACTTAACTCAGATCATTTCAAAGACAATCCACAACAAAACAATTTCAGTAATATATAAATATACATCGGGAGCCATCATGCTTCCCATCTATCAAAATCAACCACATTGTGGATTTATTTCACACTCGAGTTGAAAACAACTCCATTAAGACCAAAAGGTCAAATCATTCAAAATATCTCAAATATTCAACATCAACGTGCTTATAACACACACTTTCTAAAAAAAAACACAATTTTCAATGGGGATTCACGACCCAAATATCAAATCATGATAACATATAATGCTTCTAATAGGCTTTAATATAGGGTTTGAACGGATTTTGGGTGAGGGGGAATGACCAAAACTCCCCTATAAATCAAATAATTCTCGAATCTGTCCTTTGATGGACTGTTTTGATAGTCTGAAGTAGATCAATCATAATGTTTTCCTCCGATATCCAATTTGGATGAAACCAATTTCATTAGAGAGAGGACTCTCATATCTTTTCGTTGATATATAGTATCTCACCCAGATCATTGTGTACGAGGAGTTATGATCGTTTGAAGTTTACCCAAAAATTTGCTTTTGATAGGCTGAAGTAGATCGACCATAACTTCTTGCTCCGATAGACAAATTAGATTAAACCAATTTCTTTGGAAAGAGGACTCGCAGAGCTTTCCGTTGATGTATAGTAGATCACCCAGATCATTATGTACAAGGAGTTATGATCATTTAAAGTTGGAGCAAAAATACGCCATGCCTCAGTACTTTTTCCTGCACATTTTACTATTTACTACTATTTACGGTTCGATCGGAATGTTCATAACTCGTCGCTCGGGTGTCCGTTTTGGATGAGCCACATATCGTTGGAAAGGTTATTCGATACTCTATGCAATCGTGGGTCATGATCTGAGACATTCCGCATGAAAAATTTATAATTCATTCTAGAATATAGAACCCAACACGTTTACGCATAAAATTTCAACGAAAAATTTCCCGGGGTATTACATCATCCCCCCCTGGAAACATTCATCCTCGAATGATGCTAGACATGCCAAGATTAGATAGGGAATAGAGCATACAACTGAAACCATTTGTTAGACTCATCACCACATCGTTTCTCACTCCGAATGCAACATAGAATGCATAAATTCTTGAAACTACAGCTGAACACATAATAAATTACAGCTGAACTGCTGCAACTTTTATCAAAAGAACATGATTTAGGAAAGAACGGTACCTTTGGCTTGATCGGAGTTCGTAGAAAATAGGTGCAGGTACTTGGATCGTATATCCGCCTCAGCTTCCCAAGTTGCACCCTCAACAGATTGGTTTCTCCACAACACCTTGACCAAAGGAACTTCTTTGTTCCTTAGTCTTCGGACACTGAAATCAAGAATCTCAACAGGAATTTCATCAAAAGAAAGATTTTCTTGAATGTCAGTACTCACAGAGGAATCCACTACCACAACAACGCTAATATGCTTTCTAAGCATGGAGACATGGAATATTAGATGAACAGAGGACAACTCGGAAGGAAACTCGACCTCCTAAGCTACCTTACCAACACGGCTAAGAATTTTGTAAGGACCAATATAACGGGGACTAAGCTTCCCCTTTTTTCTGAATCTCTTCACCCCCCCTCATGGGTGAAATTTTTAGATACACTAGGTCACCAACTTCAAACTCAAGGTCTCTCCTTCTAACATCCGCATATGACTTCTGACGACTCTGCACAGTTTTCAACCTTTCCCTAATCAACTTAACTTTTTCCATAGCCTCAAATACCGAATCAGGACCACTCACAGCCATTTCACCCACCTCGAACCAACCTATGGGTGATCTACACTTCCTCCCATATAAGGCTTCAAACGGAGCCATGCCAATACTAGAGTGGAAACTGTTATTGTAAGCAAACTCTATCAACGGTAAGTGATCATCCCAACTTCCCTTAAAGTCAAGTGCACAAGCTCTCAACATATCCTCTAAGGTCTGGATGGTCCACTCAGCCTGACCATCGGTCTGCGGATGAAAATACGAAATCAAAAGCACTTGGGTACCAAGACCCTTCTGAAAAGCTTCCCAAAATTGCGAAGTAAACTGAGTACCCCTATCCAAAATGATAGACAAGGGAACTCCATGCAGTCTGACTAGCTCTTGGATATAAAATCTAGCGTAATCCTCAACAGTATATGAAGTATGAATAGGCGAGAAATGAGCAAACTTAGTCAATCTATCAACCACAACCCAAATGGAATCATGATGGCATCGGGAAGGAGGTAAACCAATCACGAAGTCCATATTTATCTCTTCCCACTTCCAGGTGGGAATACTAAACTCTTGCATCATACCACCAGGTCTTTGGTGTTCAACCTTAAATTGTTACCATGTTGCACATTAGCTACAAATACTGCTATATCTTTCTTCATGCCACTCCACCAATAGATTTTTCGCAAGTCTCGGTACATCTTGGTGGCACCAGGATGAATAGAATATCGTGCCCCGTGCGCTTCAGCCATAATCTTTTATCTCATATCATCAACATTCGGGACACACAATCTACCCTACAATCTCAACACACCATCTCCCCCTTGGGAGAAAACCTCTACTTTTTGGTCCTTGACTGACTCCTTCAGTCTGACCAAACTAGCATCTAAGTATTGCTTTTCCTTCACTTCCGAAACCAAGGAATGATGTACATCACGAGCCAACTCTTTCTTACCTTCTACCACATGTGAAACACTACCCATGGACACTCTACTTAGGGCATCCGCCATAACATTAGCCTTGCCCGGATGGTACAACACACTCATATCATAGTACTTTAATAATTCTAACCATCGTCTCTGCCTAAGGTTCAATTCTCTCTGGGTAAACACATACTGCAGACTCTTATGATCAGTGAAAACATCAACATGGACACCATACAAATAGTGTCTCCAGATTTTCAAAGCAAACACAACAACAGCCAACTCAAGGTCATGGGTGGGGTAATTTTTCTCATGGGGTTTCAACTGTCTAGAAGTATAAGCTATCACCTTACCCTTCTGCATCAATACACAAACCAACCCAACTCTCGAAGCATCACATAAGCTATCACCTTACCCTTCTGCATCAATACGCAACCCAACCCAACTCTCGAAGCATCACAGTATACCACAAAATTATCAACATCATCAGGCAAAGTCAAAACAGGGGTAGAAGTGAGATGAGTCTTCAACTCCTGAAAACTCTTCTCATAAGATTCGGACCACAAGAACTTCACTTTCTTTTGGGTCAACCGAGTCATAGAAGACGCTATAGAGGAGAAAATCTCAACAAAACAGTGGTAATGCCAGCTAAACCCAAGAAACTTCGGATATCAGTCAGAGAAATAGGTCTAGGCCAATTTCTAACAGCTTCAGTCTTTTGGGGATCAACCCTAATACCCTCGAAAGAAATGATATGACCCAAAAAAGCAATTGATCTTAGCCAAAACTCACACTTACTGAACTTGGTAAACAACTTGTGATCTCTAAGGGTTTGCAAGACAGTTCGGAGATGATCAGAATGTTCATCATTACTACGAGAGTACACCAGTATATCATTGATGAACACTATGACAAACATATCCAGATATGGTTTGGACACTCAATTCATGAGGTCCATGAAAGCTGCTGGGGCATTAGTTAACCCGAAAGACATAACAAGAAACTCAAAATGGCCATAACGAGTTCGGAAAGCAGTTTTCAGGATGTCACACTCCCTAACTTTGAGTTGATGATAGCTGGAACGAAGGTCTATCTTTAAGAAATAACTTGCACCTTGTAATTGGTCAAAAAATCATCTATTCTCGGAAGGGGGTACTTATTTTTGATGGTGACTTTATTCAGTTGGTGGTAATCAATGCACATACGCAAAGAGCCATCTTTCTTTCTTACAAACAACACAGGAGCACCCCAAGGAAAAACACTGGGCCTTATGGAACCCTTATCTAGTAGATCTTTGAGTTTCTCTTTCAACTCCTTAAGTTCTGCAGGGGCCACACGATAAGGAGGAATAGAAATGGGCTGAGTATCGAGAAGAAGATAAATCCTGAACTCTATCTCTCTATCAGGAGGTATCCCTGGGAGATCATCCAAAAAGATATCAGAAAACTCATTGAAGATGTTAACAGACTGGAGAGTTGGAGTCTCAGACTTAGTGTCTTTGACTCTAACCAAATGGTAAATACACCCCTTGGAAATAAGCTTTCTAGCTTTGAGGTAAGAGATAAAATGACTCTTGGGTGACACAGAATTCCCAGACCATCATTATTTCTTCTCGCTCGATGTGGAGGCATATTTCTGAAAGAGAAGAGCATGAATCAATAGCAGAGAGAGACACTTTAAGCACGATAGACTTCTGAAAGAAAGAATCACATTTTTTTCTAAAACGTCTTGCAGCCTCTTACTCATAGATATGGCGCGCTACACACCGATGATCAAGACTCTACTTAACGCGGCTTGTCAGACTCCCTAGGACACCTTAAAACCTTAAGCTCTTACACCAAGTTTGTAACGCCCTGAAAAATGGGTCCCGGAGCATCACACGGTGCTTCAGGCTACGAGTAGCCCCAAGCTAACCCTTTGAGCCATTTTCATTTAGTTCAACACAAATCAACGGGGTTTCCATAAATAACCCTCAAATATCAACAGAGTAATCATCATCCAAGAATAAAAGAATTTCGAAAAGATAACAAAATATGACTTATTAGTCAACTCCCAACATTTATACTAATCTGACAAGCCTCTAAGAAAATCAATAAAACCAGTGAGCCATTGAGACATGCCCCAACAAACTCATACTCTGTTATCAAATGTAAATAATTTTGTGAAAGCAACATCAAACATCACATCCTCGGAACATGAGGACTCACCATGACAGAGGATGTAGAACACCGTGCTTGAAGAATCACTGTCGAACCTGGAACTGAGCACCTGAACTTACATTCCAAGAAAATACAGCCCACATCCGAAGATGTAGGTCAGTACCATGGAAAAGAATCGAGTATATAGGGGTGTATGCAGTTTTATAAACATCATCATCATAAATATTTATAAGAAATATGCAGGATGTATGAAAGACTCACATAGCCTGAAGAAAATCATCATAATCATGAGAGGATGAAATAAGTACAATAACACATGTGAGTCCTCATATAATTTGTCAATCACTTTCAGTTCATCAAGAATATCAATTCTCATAATGTAAATATCATTTAAATCTTTCGAACGAATAACTTTCACAATTCCACTTTCAAATCACTTCACCATTCACCATAGACACAAAGAAACACACACACTGGGAGATCCTATAACCGACATAAACTATGTGAGCTACATGGAGTCCAACGTACAACCCACGTTGGGGAGAGCCGTCCTATACTTTCCATCGAACTAGGACTATCGATATCAAATCCACATAAACTAGTGATCACTATATAAATCAGCCTCAGGCTTACTCCTACGGGGGCATGTATTTCTAGGAAAGTAAGGTCGCTTTATATCTCCCACTCGGTGCTAAAGATTTCTCCCAGACTTAGCTCAGATCATTTCAAAGACAATCTATAACAAAACAATTTCAGTAATATATAAATATACATCGGGATCCATCATGCTTCCCATCTATCAAAATCAACCACGTTGTGGATTTCTTTCACACTCGAGTTGAAAAAAAACTCCATTAAGACCAAAAGGTCAAATCATTCAAAATATCTCAAATATTCAGCATTAACGTTCTTATAACACACACTTTCTCAAAAAAAAAACACAATTTCCAATGGGGATTCATGACCCAAATATCAAATCATGATAAATATCATTCAAGATTCATGCTTTATATCTCCACAGATGTAAATTCATCTTTCACAATCATAAACATCAAGATTTCATAATAATCAACTTAAGATATGGGTTCATACTTCAAATTTGTAAAAATCAAAAAGAAATTATGCCTTTGTAAAGAAAATTACTTTTGGGAACAAGAACAAAAGAGAGTTCTTGTTGAAAAATCCCACATACCTTGAATGATGAACTTTAGATCGATACTCATTTTTGAGATGTTAATCGTGCCTTTGAATGATGGTTCTTGAAGTTCTTGAACTAGGAACTTGGAATCTTGAATAAATTTGCAGAATTAATGGTGAACTTTGGAGGTTCTTGAAGTTCTTGAACTAGGAACTTGGAATCTTGAATAATTTTGCAGAATTAATGGTGAACTTTGGAGGTTTTTGAAGTTGGATGTAGGAGCTTAGGGTTTTCTTTTTGAGGGAATTTGATGAAATATAACATATAATACTTCTAATAGGCTTTAATATAGGGTTTGGACGGATTTTGGTTTAGGGAAAATGACCAAAACGCCCCTAAAGATCAAATAATTCTCGAATCTGTCCTTTGGTGGACTGTTTTGATAGTCTGAAGTAGATCAACCATAACGTTTTACTCCTATATCCAAATTGGATGAAACCAATTTCATTAGAGAGAGGACTCTCATATATTTCCATTGATATATAGTATCTCACTCAGATTATTGTTTACAAGGAGTTATGATCATTTGAAGTTTACCCAAAAATTCACTTTTGATACGATGAAGTAGATCGACCATAACTTTTTGCTCCGATAGAAAAATTAGATGAAACCAATTTCATTAGAAGGAGGACTCGTAGAGATTTCCGTCGATATATAGTAGATCACCCATATCATTATGTACAAGGAGTTATGATAGTTTCAAATACGCTAGGCCTCAGTAGTTTTTCCTGCACGTTTTACTGTTCACTACTATTCACAGTTCGATCGGAATGTTCATAACTCGTCGCTCGGGTTTTCATTTTGGATGATACACATATCGTTGGAAAGATTATTCGATACTCTACGCAATGGTGGGTCATAATCTAAGACATTTCGCACGAAAAATTTATAATTCATTCTAGAAGATAGAACCCAACACATTTACGCACAAAATTTCAACGACAAATCTTCCGAGGTATTACATGTAATTACTATGAGATTAATTGAAATTGTAAGTGGACTTATCAATCCATCTCTAATTTAGTTAAAATTAATTTAGTTGTTACTAATAATGGCTTAATTTGAATCATTTCAAATAAGTGAGATTAATTAAAATCGTAATTGAACTTACTAATTCATCTTTAGTTTTAGTTAAATCAATATAGTTATTTCTAATGATGGCTTAGTTTGAATAATTTTAAATAAAATTGGTCAATTGATGACTCTATTCAGGACGAACACACTTAGTTGATCGTGTAATTACCATAAGATTAATTGAAACTGTATTTTAATTATTATTACTAATAATGGCTTAATTTGATTCAATAGATGACTAACGTGTTTCAACAGATAAGTAATTTATTGGAAATGACCAAACAGATAAAGACATCTATTGAAAATGACCAAACAAACATAGACATCTGTTATAACAGATAACTAAACTGTTGCAATAAATGACTCATCTGTTGAAAATTATCAAACAAATATAGACATCTGTTGCAATAGATGACTAAACTGTTGCAATATATGACTCATTTGTTGGAAATTATCAAATAGACAGGATATATGTTGAAAAACAATTTAAAATACTAAAGATAAAATGTTTTTAGGAGAACTCAAATGTTTGTCTCCTTGTTTAAGGTCTTGTCTTCAATTTTAATTAAATCAATGTAGTTATTACTAACAATTGTTTAATTTGAATCAACAAATGACTAACATGTTATAAACATCTGTTGTAACAAATGACTAACTTGTTGCAACAAATAGTTTATCTGTTGGAAAATAATTAAAATACTAGGGAACTCAAATATTTTTAGGAGAACTCAAATGTTTGTCCCATTGTTTTAAAGAATTGTCTTTAATTTTAGTTAAATAAATTTAGTTATAATAATTGCTTAATTTGAATCAACAGATGACTAACATGTTGCAACAGATAATTCATCGGTTGGAAATTATGAAACAGATAGAAAATCTATTGTAACAGATGAGTTATCTATTAGAAAGCAATTAAAATACTCGGGAACTTAAACATTTTTAGGAGAACTCAAATGTTTGTCCCCTTGATCCTATTACATTTGATGTATGGTATACTATTTTTGTCTCCTTTACATGTTTCATGAGAAATTTTATGTTTTTCACTTATTCACGGTGCCCCTATTGAAATTTTTGGAAATTCTTAGGTTAAATTTTGTTCGTATATCACTTGGACATTACTCCATAGGTGATTTTGTAAGTAAAATTATGAGTTTTGTTGAATTTCTTATTTAGTGTATCTACTACTGCTACAATGGATAGAACCTGCATCATGAATCCAATATATGAGTCATCTATTGCAACAAGTAAGTAATCTGTTACAACAGATGATTCACCTGTTGCAACAGATGACCCATATGTTGGATTCATATTACAACACTATAATATGAATTCAACAGATGAGTAATTTATTGCAACATATGACTCATCTATTGCAACAGATTACCCACATGTTGTTGCAATATATGACTCATCTGTCACAATAGATGAGTCATATATTGCAATAGATTACTCATCTGTTGGATTCACATTACATGTTTTATCCATTGTTGAAAAAACAGTATTAGCAGATACACCCAGATGAGAAATTCAACTAAAAATTATAATTTTACTTACTAAAATCACCTATGAAGTAATGCCCAAGTGACATACGAATAAAATTTGACCTAAAAAAATTTGATCAAGTAGCAACAATAGCGGTAACAACAACAACACTGGTCAACAATAAGATGATGATGATGATAAATAAGAAGATATGATAATGAAGAAGAAGATGGTGAACAAAGCAACAACAACAATGAACAACAAAAGTTGTAAAGAGAGAGAAGACTTAATAAATGGGAAAAGAGAGAAACACGTTTTTTTCCTCCGTTTCTAGTTATATTAGGTTTTACATTGGATCAAAGTGTAAATTAAAAAATTTGTGGGCTATTTTGAAACTTTTCTTACTTTCTTAATCCTTAATAAAGTAATTCTCACCTACACTCAATTATTAAAACTTGAGTCACTTGCGCCTCATTTTAAAACTCTTTTGCCACTTTTAACAAAATTGCCTTGTATATGAATCTAGAATGATTTGTATGAAACAAAATGTAAGATTAGAATAGAGAACTATGAAATAAAATAAAATTATCAATATCAAAAAATCTATCTATATAGAATCAAAGAAGAAAAATAATATTGTGATTATTGGTTACTATAAAATTCTAGTTTGGAAATTATTTTAAGATAGACATTTCATATAAAAAAAATATCAATTCAATTGTTCTTATATTAATAACCTGAATTCAAATTCATATTAAAGTGCTCTATTATGCCGTAGTCATACTTCCACTACATTTTATTATTTTAATTTGATTTTAAATATGAATATGAATTTGAATTACTATTTCAGTTTAAAAGACTTATGGAAAAATTAAAGCCAATCCAAATAATATCACATAGCTTGAGACAGATGGAGTAAAAAAAAGGATGTGTATAAATTTTTCGAGATTGTGGAACCCACGTAAACTATAGACTTAAGTTTTAAACTCATGCCCTTAAAAAAGTTGACAGTTGATGGAAGTAAAAATTTCAATTGTGAATATTTAAATATCTTATTTTAAATTTAAAAATAAAAATTACTTAACCAACATCATTATCAAGTATTTGTTTGACATCTAATGGGACACTTAATATCAAGTAATTTACTACCTCAAAAATATATATAACTTACTTTAAATAAAAATTTAAAAATATTTAGCCAACATTACCTAAAATAAATAAGTTTATTAAACAATATTGGGAACGTGCTAATTTGAAACTTGCAAGTAATATTCCGTAAAATTAAATCAAGTTGAATAATAAAATCTTTAATTACAGTGAATTTTTTAAAATATTGTCTCAATAAATCATGTCCAAGTGAAATAATCATTTTGAAAACACCTAGGCAGGATAAAATATGAATGAGAATAATCGAAAGTTTTCCTAAATTTTGACATGATCAAGTATGTATTTAAAGACTTGCAAGCTGTAACATTCAATATATTAGATTGAAAAATATATTATTCTCATGGAACTTGTTTAGTTTGAGCCAAAATAATATTTTTGGAAGCTCTTGATCAAGATGACAGTTCAGTGAGACTTTCGTGAAGTTATATTTAAATTTGATATGATTAATTAATTAACATTAATTAGATACGGTCACCTATTTATTTAAATTATATTTGAAATTGACAAGTAGTCATTTAAAATTGAATCGAATCAAACGATCAATACCTCTAAATATAGTAGATTAGCATTGGTGCAATAAATTTCAGTCAGGGTTAAAAAATAATTATTAGCTACCAAATTTACTACAATAATAATTCTAAATTGTTTTTCTTGAAACTTATTTCTATATATTACTGTATAGTTATTATTAATTCAATTATTGCCATAATTTTTTTTTAATATCCAAACAAAAAATATTTATTTCGTTGCAATTTTTTATTTTAAGTAAAGGTCATTATTGCTATAATAAGTTCTAACACATGACAAAAGTTAATAATTTTAGCCGCAAACTTCATCGTATCAAAAGATATATGACCTTATCGTTTAAGGCATGTTTAAAAAGTCACCCTGAAAATTGATTTGGTGTAATTGAGTGTAATTACACTGTCTGACATGTTTAGTTGATCAGGTAATTACTTGATTAGCAGTTAGTTGGGTGTAATTGACAAAGGATAATTACACTCTCCAAATTCTCACGGAGGAGTTGTGAATCACTGATAATTACATGGTGTAATTTCAAAGTTACTTTTTTATTTTCATTTATTTTAATTTTTATTTACTTTTTAGTTTTATCCTTTAATTTTAATTTTAATTTACTTTCTATTTCTATTATTTTAAGTGTTTCAATTTTATTATTATAATTTTTTTAAAAATATATGTTTTAATTTACAGTATTTGCATTTCATTTCCTTATTTCCCATTTCTCAATATTTACTTTTGTGATTTTATGTAATTGTTCGTATTATTTATTTTTTGTTTATGTTATTTTTTTTCCATTTAGTATAATTGAATTATTCTAATTTTTAGATTAAACTAGAATTCATTGTCGAATAAAGTTATACACTTATGATTTTTTTTCTCTTTTTAGTTTTATTTATGTACATTATGTTGAAATTTTATGCTAGTGTTTTATGTTATTTTTTTTTTTTCATTTTGAAAGTTGAACTTAAGTTATATTTTTTATTCCAATTTATTTTCTTAGTATTATTGATTTGATATTTCACATTGTTTTAGCAATTAAAATGTATAGATTATCTTTTCGTCAGATTTTTAATAATTTATTACATTATATTTATAATATTAATCTATTTGTCAAACATGCATTTCATGATATTCTTAAAAAATATGTACTTTTAATTTTTTTGATTAAGCTATTAAAATATATTAATGTGAAAAATATATTAATTTTTTTCTATAATACTAGTTAAGAACATGCGTGTGTTAATCAATATATTTTCTAAAGACAATATATAATATAAATACCTAAGTTAATATCCTCTAAAATTTCACTTATTAGCAAATATTTGTGATTTTTAACTTTCGATGATTAACTTTATTTGAAAATTTTAATATAAACATGTGATTGACTTGTGCAATCTACCATTACACTTGTAAAGACACTGTGCCAAAGAAACATGTTGGCATAATTACTAGACTGGTAATTACACTAATTCTAATTATCAGGTAACTTTTCAAATAGACTCTTAGTTATTGTAACAATTTCCTTTATAACTTGAAGCAAAAAGATTTATTTATCTACAATATTTTATTTCAAATATTTTGTGGTTAAAAGGTTATCAATTATATTAAGCTGATTATTGCCACAATTTCTTAATATTCAGAACAAAAATATTTATTGCACTGTTATTTTTTGGTTTAAATAATATTTTTCATGATTAGAAGGTCATTATTGCTTTAACAAGTTCCAGCACGAGAAAAAAGTTAATAAATTTAGCCACAAAACTTTATCATATAAAAAAATCTATGACTATATCATTTAGCTATTGCAACAATTTCTTTTATAACATCAAGCAAAAAGATTTATTTAGCTACAATATTTTATTTTAAATTATATTTGTGGCTAAAAAGTTATTAATTACTAAAATAAATTTCAATTCATAGCCTAAAATAATAGTTAGCTACTAAATTTTATCATAGCAAAAAAGACGTGGCTATATCATTTAACTATTGCTACAATTTTTTATATCTTGAAGCAAGATATTTTATTTAGCTACAATATTTTATTTCAAATAATTTACCCTAGCTAAAAAGTTACTGTTGCTACAATAACTTCAATTTTTTTTACAAAATTTTGCTATGGCAACAAAGTTGTAGCTATTTAGGCAACAATTGTCATGATTGTTAGTAAAAATGAGAAATCAGCTTTATCAATTTAATTTTTGTGGCTAAGAATTTTTATGAATATATAAATAGCTATAGAATTTAAATTTTTGTGGCTATTACTTGATAATAGCTATGGTTTTTAAATCCATAGCTTAGATTTCGTAGCTATAAATGCATTGCGTAGTAGTGTGACAAGATTGTGAGGAGCTTTCCCTTTAAAAAATTCTAATACTTGAGTTCAAGCTCCTACTTCTAATTGAGCCTATGAGCACTCTTGATGTTCAAGATATTCTTTTATCTCATTTTGTATAGTATATATATTTTTATTGTTCCAAAATGAAAGTAGCAATTTTTTAATTTAAAAATATTTTAATTTTAATATTTTGGTAACTTTTGTTATTTTCTGGTAACTTTTGTATTTTCTTGTTGATACATCTTTTCCCCTTCTAATTATTGTATTAGTTGAACTCGCACGATATCTATCCTCAATTACCCCCTCCCCAAACTAAGGAAACAAGGATTGCTAGCTGGAAAAAAAGAAACTCTGATCTAGCCATGGAGTGTAACGACCTAAAAATTTGATGAAATATGTGAAATTTGTGATTTTATCTGATTTGACTATTTTATCCCTTTCCGTAGTTGCATTATTGTATTTATGGAATGTGGGAGTGATTGACATGATTTTTGATGCATTTTGGTACCATTTATGTGATATTGTGATTTTTGATGGCTTTGAGAGTCTTATTTTAGAATTACATGTATATCTGTTGATCTGTGCGACAGATGACCAGATTGCACCAGAAGCTCTGGAATATCTATTTTAGGCTACGTAGACCTTTGGTTCAATTTCTGGTGCATCCAAGCTCATTTCGACCTATTGGTCGAAAATTTGAAAAAATTAAAAATATGCATGTGAACCCCACATTTGATCGAAACGACCTCAGATGGAAAATCCGACTTTTCCAGCAGATCCGAAATATCAATTTTAGGATGTTAGCAAGTTTGGTATGATTTTACCACTTTTAAATTTCATTTCGATCCCCGATTTAGGAAATTAAAATTTTGGATTTCGGGGTCAATTTTTTGAAAATGATGTTTTTTTTAAAAATTTGACTTCGCCAACGCATTTGAAACATCGAATTTAATGTGATTGTATAGTTTGTTTGTATATATCAGACTCCAAACGGATCCCGGACACCTCAACGAATTTCGAATTGACTTTAAAAAACACCCCAGCTTTTCAGTTATATCTGGGCAGAAAAATTTGCAATAATAAATAACGGTTTTGGACCTATTTTTGCTCATTTTTCATCTTGCCTCTTAGCATTTAAACCCTAAAATAGTGTAGAGATTAAAAGTAAAGCTTGTGGGGGCTGGGGAAGCTAGATGAACATATATTTCTTGGTTTTATTATAGATTTAAGATAAGAATTCACCCTTTTCTTAGTAATTTCTTAATTAATTTCTCAAAACTCAAAAATTTTAGGGCTTGATTTTAAACCTCAATTTCACTCCTTTTCACTTGAGCAATGTTTTTATCTTAAAGTTACTAGGTTTTCATCAATTTAACCTTCAAAAGAACTCTGATTCTTGATTTTAACCCGATCAAGCTCAAAAATGGTTTTTCTTCAATTTGAACCTCATTTTTGACTCGATTTAACTTTATTTTTTAGCCGTAGGTTCCTAAAAATATGGAAAACATATTTTAGAAGTAAAGTTCTGTTTTTTTTCTTTTTTTGGAAATCTATTTCAGGGATCTGTTTTGACTCCGAACTAAAAGTAGTCAATATGAGCATCATTGGTTTTGTTTTGAAAGCTTAGATTTCATATTTGATATTTTTAGTGGATTTTGGGATCGTGTTCATGGAAATTAAGGTTGTGGGTTAGAAGTGTAGCGGACCGGTTTCAACTTTTGAGATAAATTATGGCTTAACTCTTTCAGACTGGGCTGAGTAGTAAATGATGGTACAAAATACATGTTAAGGGTGGAAACTACTCATGAAAAATTTCTATCTATGTGTTGTGCCCATGTAGGGGCCTATATGTGATGTAATTGTCGAAATTGAGATATTATGTAATGTGTGTGACTGTTTGGAGTCCTATATGATGTTGATTGTCCTAAATACATGTGAATAATTGTACTGTATTGTTGAAATGCCTAATATGGTACCATTGATGTATTGTGATGTATTCATGCTTGTTGGTGTATGAGACTTGTGAAAATTCATGGATGAAACAGAAATAATAAGTGGATATTGACTCACATGGTTGTGGAAATGTATCATTGTGGTTGGTTGTGGAACTATATTTTGTGGTTGGTTATGGAAATACTCTTTGTGATTGGGTATGAGAATTGCATCCTCATATCATACTCATTCATGAAACATTGGTACCACCATGGCAACACCTGAGTAACACTGGCAACACCTTTTTAAAACCCTTCCTGAGGAATGTGCCGGGGGAGGAGATATTGTAGCACATTATAAAATACTTTATGAGGAGTGTGTCGGAAAGGATATATGAGATATGTGGATTGTATATGGGTTGACAAACCCCCCATGGGTCCTACATCAGAAAGCTTTAGCTCTGTAGGTGTATACAAGGATTGTACGACGATCCCGGAGGTTATGCGACGACCTCATGCATTGTCATCATCATCATATATATTTCACTTACTTTATTTTGTTTGTATTATGTTGTATTGCGGTATTGACTTGCTATCTATGTAATTGTCTTATCTCCTTTTACTTGTGTTTGATGATCATGTATATGCATGTTCCCCCTATTCTACTTATATGTGATATAATGTATACCCATGTTCTATCTTGGTGTGTGTGTGATATATTATAACTGTTAGTGCAAGCAGTGTGGGCTACCGTTGTGGGACATTTTTTGATTGCAAGTGACGTGCCCTTAGTGTATATTTTGTCTGTTTTATTTACTAATTTGCTTGGTCGGCTTATGTACCTACTGAGTACAAGTGGATCGTACTCATGCCTACTGAGCCCTTTCGGTGCCTCAGGTTGCTTGACTCGGGCGATTGTTGGAGCTTCTAAGGTAGCTGTTGGACATTTATGCGTCCGGAGTTCACCTCTATCTTTCTATAGTAGTTACGTCTCTATTAGAATTCAGAGGCATATATTATTTCCTTGTGGGTATTTTTTTGATTTATTTGACTCATGGATTGTATTATTAGTTCTTACACTATTGACACCTGGTTGGGCATGATTGGTATTTTGAATAAGTTCTTTCCGCATTGTTATGATTACTTGTAAAGTTCGGCTTCGTTCTAGAATCCTTACCTTTAGCATTTCTGTCTTTTTCTTTTTTCTTTTTTGTATCAGTTTGAGTGATAGGCTTACTTGTCAAGATACGCTGCAACAAGTGCCATCATGACCTTTGTTTTTGGGTCATGACATGGAGTTTGTCTTGGATTTGCTTCACAAAATATTGAACACCTTTTTACCTGTTATGGCTACAACTGATCTTATAAACTTCATTCCTCTATGTGTTTTTCTCAAATTTCTTTAGTTCATTTTTTGTTCAATATTTACTGAAAATGTTGCTGAGAAAGTTAATGTAATCACAGGGCCTCTTCTAGTATTGGCGAAGTTTTAACCCAACATCCATTTCTACACTTTTTGTCATCCCTCAAAATCCAATAATATTTTTCTATATGAGTTCAAGATTTATGAATTGGCGTGAAAACTAAACTCACATAATCAAGTCATATAAATTTTAATTAGGGGTTGTTGGTGATAGCAAATTTGGAGTAAAAATAATGTGTACCTTAATATGTTGCAGCGGAAGTCGTTGAATTTGCTATTGACAGAATCACCCCAAGTCAATCTTCATCTCTCTTGGAAATGGAGTATTGTTTCATAAATTAAATTCCTTCTTCGATGTTTTGTTCTTGTTTTTGTGTTTTTGGTTACTCAAGGATTTCATTTTTTTTTTATGAATAATTTCAAGAAGAAGAAGTAGTAGTATGTATTGGAGTAGTGGGCGGCTAAAAAGTTACTAACTATTCCCCCTATATTTCAAAAAATAGGTTTCCCCTTCTTATTTTCCTTTTATTAGATAATTAAAACAAAACCTAGGTCGGGTCGGGCTGCTCCACATGGGCGACCCCTGACCTGTAATCTAACATCTCCCATTTTGCACATGGTGGACAAGACCCATACCAGTACAACATCAACAATTCACCAATTCATATAGTAAATAGTTCATGAGACCCTGTGACCATAACGAGCTTTACCCATAGGGTTTTACAAGCTACATATAGGAATCCAATCACATGTAGAAAGAATTCTTTACTAATATGAGGATACTTATACACACAATATCCCAGACATCATTCACTACTTCAGTAGTTACTTATCCGATCCCTTATCTTCTTAAAGAGGTGAACTCGAGTTCATGATTAGCTTTATATACACAATTACACTAGATATCTATATGGTTAGTGTGATAGATGGCTTGTGTAGACAAGTTAAAATATTTATTTTAATCGTCTTCCCTTTCTACTCAAATCTATGCATTCAATCCATTGATTTTCTAGACATACACTGCATTGCCGAATCTCTTATAGCTATTAGTAGCATGCCAAAGTATCAACAACGATCGAAACTTCAAAAACCTGTTAAAGGTCTATGGGTATTTCAATGAAAAGTTAAAATAACTTTGGGGGTCTCATACAATGAAGAAGTAGGGATTCATTCTTTCATTAAACCATTAGTCGCTAAGCATACGTGGTATGAAACACATTCTACGATGTTCTCACATTATATTTTGCGTGTGTCTCATTCTTTTTAATCATTCAACATCGTACAGATCTAGGTCTAGACATATCTAAATGTCTAACCTGAGTTTCTTTCTTTAATAATCCTCAAATACATATTCTTAGAGAAACTCACATCTCGCTTTACAAAACATTTCAAAATCTGATAGTGGAACGTATCTCTTCACGTTCTTCGATGTAAGAGGCGATTTCTCATGTGAGAGAGCCGATCTCGTGACTTGTTCGACACACTATGTTAATAAAACACATTTTCACATGCATATGAGATTAAACATAAATTCAAGACTCTTATATTGATAATAATTACAATCAAGTCATTTTACAATACAGAAACATGATCATATTCTACGTAATCCTAGAGCCACAACATGTTTCTCAAACAAGTCTCTAGATATATCCTTAGTAAAGGGATCAACTATCATTTCTCATTTAGGAATGTATTGTAAATTTATTTCTCCGTTTTCTACTATGTCTCTTGCAAAATTATACTTAATATCAATGTGCTTGGTCTTGCTGTGATATTTAGGATCCATCGTATATGCGATAGCCACTTGACTATCATAGTATAAAATCATGGGACCCTTAGAATTCTTTGCGATGTTCAAATGCTCAAAGAATCTCTTCAACCAAACAACTTCTTGTACTGCAGATGCACAAGGCACAAATTCAGATTCTGTAGTTGACAAGGCTGTGCAAGTTTGTTTCTTACTTTTACATGAAATTGTGCCACCATTGAGTAATAAAGTATAATTGGAGGTTGATTTTCTATCATAGCTGACTCTAGCCCAATCAGTATCTGTATAATCTCTTATGGATAAATCGAATCCACTATAGCATAGCAAATAATCAGCAATTCCCTTCAGGTATCGGAAAATTCTCTTTACTGCTTTCAAATGATCTCTTCCAAGATTGGATTAATACTTTCTAACCAGACTTATGACATAACAAATATCTGGATGAGTACACATCATAGCATACATCAAACTCCTAACTGCACTAGAATATGGTACTCGAGTCATGTCTTCCTTTTCTTTTTCAGTCTTTGAACACATTTCAAGGCTTAAAGTTTCAACTATTGCTATAGGAGTATCCATAGATTTGGAACTATTCATTTGAAAACATTCCAAAATTTTAATTATATATGTTTCTCGAGATAGACTCAAAATTTTATTGGAACGGTCTCTTTGAATTTTAACACCCAATATATAGTCTCTATATCTTTCATGTCAAATGACTTGGAAAGCCATGACTTAACAATATTCACATACTCCAAATTATTTTCAGCTAATAAAATATCATCCACGTAAAGCAAAAGAATCCTTAACATTTCATTAGACTTTTTCACATTGATGCAATGACCTTCATCGATTATGGTGAAATCAAATGAAATGACTTCCTTATGAAATCTCAGGTACTACTGCCTTGAAGACTGCTTTAGGCCATATATTGATCTGTTTAATTTACAATCCTTCTTTTCTTGTCCTTTAATAACAAAACCTACAGGTCTATGTAGATTTCTTCGTTTAGTTCTCCATTGAGAAAAATGGTCTGCACATCCATTTGGTGTAATTCTAAATCTAAACGTGAAACTATAGCCAAAAGAAAGCGAATTGAGGTAAATTTCACAACTGGTGAAAAAGCTTCCTCATAATCTATTCTAGCTTCTTGAGTAAAACCTTTTTCCACCAATCGTTCTTTGTGGCTTTCTATTTTCCCATCTGATTGCGTTTAAATTTGAGAATCCATTAGTTTCCCATAACTTTTGGGTCAAATAGATCCCAAACTTTATTGGTTTTCATGGACTCTATTTCTTCTTTCATCGCTTTTATCCATTCATATTTTTCAGGATTCAATAAAGCCTCAGTCATAGAATTCGGTTCATCCAATTCTGTGGGAGATACTAGGAAAACATAATCCTCAATCTCATAAGATCGTTTGGTCATGCCTTTTCTGGTACTCTTATGTAATTGAAGTTCAGATTCCTCAATAGGATTTTGGGATTCACAACTCCCAATTGGACTAAGAATCATTTCTTGATTTATTGAATTATCAAGCATGTCCGACAACATTATTTGATCATTCGAATTTAACATTTCATAAAAAGGCTCATTTTCCTTTATTTCACCCTTTTTGGACAAATTATTTTCCAGGAATGTGACATATCGTGATTTAATATCAGTAGTACTTCCATCTTCAAATTCACCTATGAACACATACCCTTTGGAGTGTTCTGGGTATCTCATAAATATACATTTGTTTTCTTTTGGACTTAGTTTTCCAAACTTACCAAAATGAACTTTAATATATGCAGCACAACCCCAAGGTCGTAGATCATTAAATTTTGGTTTATTATCAGTCCATAGTTAATAAGGAATAGAAGATACTGATTTAGAAGGCGCTTTGTTCAATATGTAGTTCCCAGTCAATAATGCATCTCCCTAGAAAGAGAGTGGTAAATTTGCCTGTGCCATCATGGACCTTGCAATATCCAACAAAGTTCTATTCCTTCTTTCAGCTACACCATTTTGTTAAGGTGTATAAGGAGTAGTGATACTGAATTAAACTACAAAAACTAACGACGATACAAAAAAGTAAAGATAATCTATAAGATAAATAATTAGACACAAAAAAATAAGAAACTTAGAACAAAAGAGTATGTCAAACTCTAATACCCATAAATACAATGTAATTGAATACCTAATTCCTATGGTGACCAAGAGGGAGATGAACTCCCTCTAAACTAACGTTTCTAAACAAAAGTTCAACAAAAGTTGTCCAATACTCTCACTCAATAGAGAAGCATTCATCAATTCATCAATAATCAAGCAAAACTAAGATAACGAGCTAGCCTCTAAAGTATTTATAGTTTAGGCTAATTATTACAATTTTAGGGCCCAAAAGTGACCCAATTGCAAGAAAAGGCCCACTAGGGGCTGTTTGGATCCACTCTTGAAATGCTAGAGCAGATACAAAGCGTCTTGTGCTCAAGTCCTTTCCAAGGGGATTTCTAGCCCCATTTTGCCTTCCCTTGACTCATCTAATGATTCTTGGACTAATGTGAGTGCGATCATCGATAAATGACACCCTCTTGATGGTAAGGAGGATTCTTTAAGTACCTCCCGCTTCATGAACAATCCTTGGATCCTTTGAAGCTCCCAAACTTGATTTCTAGTGAATGGCTTGGAGCTAATACAGATTGAATCATCCTCTCCATCTCAAGAAGAGTTTGACCTCAAATTCAAGGGGTAATCATCTTTTATTATGTCAGAGAGTGAAAGATCACACACATTAAAGGAATTGTGCACATGATATTCTGGAGGAAAGTCAATCATATAGGCATTGTTGTGTATGCTTTCAAGAACTTGAAATGAACCATCACCCGATGGCAATAATTTTTCTATTCTTTGGGTTGGAAACCTATCCTTCCGTAGGTGCACCCATACCCAATCACCCGATTCAAGTACAAACCGCTTTCTTCCCTTGTTTACTCTTTTGGCCACCTCTTGATTCTTCTTCTCAAGAAAAATTCTCACCTTCTCATGCAACTTCTTCATGGTTTATGCCCTCTTGTCTCCATATAAGCTTATCACAACTCACTAGGCAAAGGAGTAAGATCTAAAGGGGTAAGGGGTTTAAAACCATAAACACATTCAAAGGAGTCATACCAATAGTCGAATGAATAACACGATTATAAGCAAATTCAACTAGAGGTAGGTAGTCCTCCTAAGAGGCCATTTCCTAAAGCAAATTCTAGCAACATCTTGATGCATCTCGGGCTAATAGAATTGTTCCTCTAGGATTATAAGGGTCTTGTTAAGTCCAAAGTGACCCATCATACCCCCATCATGTGCCTCTCTTACAAAAAATTTTCTCCATGAGCTAGAGGGCACACATAACCTTCTTCCTTTAAATAAGAAACCATCAAACTTGGAGTAGGACATAGAAGCACTATCATCTTTCTCCTACCTTTACCTACCCCATGTCTCACAATCTTAATAGATTTAAGCAAATTTAGGGTCCTCTAGGTACATTATCTTTAGACTCTCAAATCCTATCAATTTAGAAGACAATGTCAAGATAAGCACAAGCTTCCTAGACAATGCATCGGCTACCACATTTTTATTCCTCTTTTTGTATTGAATTACATAAGGGAAAGTCTCTAGGAAATTAATCCACTTGGTATGTCTTTTATTGAGTTTATTTCAGTCCTAAAGATATTTTAAGGATTCATGATCGATTCGAATCACAAACTCCTTTGGCCACAAATTGTGTTGCAAGTTACCCAAGGCTCTAATTAAGGCATATAACTTTAGATCATAGGTGGAATAATTTAGAGTTGTTCCTTGAAATTTTTAATAAAATAGGCAATAGGTTTATGATCTTGCATTAATACGACACCTATTGCTACCTTAATTATATCACATTCAATCTCAAAGATCTTATCAAAATGCTTGCTCATCACCTCACTTAAAAGGTTTATCCTTATAGATCACCTAGATCAAGGGAGCAACGATGGTACTAAATCCTTTGACAAAAATGACTATGAAAACTAGCCAACCCATGGGAGCTTATTACTTCACTAATGGATTTTGAAGTTGGCCGATTCTTGATGGCATCTATCTTAGATTCATCCACCTCGACTCCTCTTGATCTTACAACAAAGCCCAAGAACACAACTTTATTCACACCAAAAGAACATTTTCCAATATTAGCATACAACTTCTCTTTCTAAGCACTTCAAACACATTTTGCAAATGTAAGACATATTCTTCTAGGGATTTGCTATAAACTAGAACATCATCAAAGTATACCACAATAAACTTCCCTATGAACGGTTTCATCAAATGGTTGATCAACCATATAAAGGTACTAGGAGTGTTGGTCATGCCTTTGTAATGCCAAAAGGCATGACCAACCATTCCTATAGACAAAACTTGGTCTTGAATGCGGTCTTCCACTCATCACTCGACTGTATTCGGATTTGGTGGTACCCTCTCCTAAGAACTATCTTCAAAAACACATAAGAACCATTAAACTCATCAAGCATATCATCCATACAGGGAATTAGGTGGCTATACTTTATCATTATTTTATTGATGGATTGACAATCAACATATATGTGCCATGTTTCATCTTTCTTTGGCAGTAGCAACACCAAAACTACACATAGACTCATGCTTTTTTTGATGTATCACTTATTTAGGAGTTCCTCAACTTGAATTTGGAGATCTTTTGTGTCTTTTGGATTACTTCGATGACCATTGAAGTGACCGCAAGCTAGTAACAACAAAAGAATGAACGAGAGTAGCTTGTAGGTCAGTTTATTAGGTAATTGAGAACCCGACACAAAATCAATTTGATGATCAATTCCCCAGAGTGAGGGTAATTCTTGGAAAGCTCTTTTGGGAACATATCTCCATAATCCTACAAAATAAGGGAAATTGAATAAGGGCTAGGTGAAGTTGAGTGGTTAGCATGAAAAGCATGGGCTAGGTGGAGCATGGGTGTTTTGTCATCATGCTCTTTTAAAAGATCTTTGTTCCTAGCCAACATCACCAAGGGAATCATCTATTTCAACCTATTCTTCTCCTCTTATTTACCCTACTCCTTGGTTTGGTCCTTCTTCTCACTTTGTTTCTTACCCTTCTCTTTTAATTCTATCATATTTTGGTGATCCTCATTCACTTGAGATGCTAAAAGTAGATGGAGAGTGAATTTTTGACCATTTAACTCAAAAGAGTACTAATTGATCCTCCTATTATGCTTGGTTGAACAATCATATTTCCATGGCTTCCCAAGAAATAGATGACAAGATTGCATGGGTATCACATCATAATGCACCTCATCATGATAGTTACCGACTTTGAAATGAATCACCACTTTCCTAGTCACCTTCAACTCACCACAATTATTTAACCATTGAAGCTTGTATGGTGTGGCAAATTTACTTGTGGACAACTTTAAGAAATCAACCAAAGTAGCACTATCCATATTAGCACAACTTCCCCTATTAATGATAAAAAAACACATATTTTTGTTTATAAGACATTTAGTATGGAAACGATTCTCTCTTTGACTAGGGTCATCTATCACCTTACTAATAATTCACACCTTACAATAAAATGTGCAACCTTATACTCCCCATCTTGAGGCCAAGTATATTTATTATCCTCCTCTACTTTCTTTTCTTCGGACCTCTCTCCATCTTGGGGTTTTTTATTATTCTCATCTTCCAATCCCATACCTTATCCAAGGTAATATAATTTCCCTCTCTTAAGGATAATATTTCTCCAGTTGGGACATCTACTTGCCTTATTTCCCAACCCTTGGTATTTAAAACATTTAAAACCTTTAGGATTGGGAGTAGGATATTTGTTACCTTTATTCATTGGCGGGTACTTTGGAGTGGTCTTATCTATGACCTTTTTGTCATTAGACTTGCAGTCCTTGTTCTTTTTCCATCTCAATGATTATTTCTCTACCTCTTTACTCTTACTCCAAGTATTGGTAGATGAGTAACCTTTTGGTTTGTAAGTTACCCTTTCTTTGATATCCCTCTCAATGTCCAAGGCCGTCTGGAAGATTTCTTTACTGGTTTCAAACTTGTGCATAGTCATACTTGTGGAGATGTCTTTGTTCAACCAACCTTGAAGCGTATGATGCATTGGTTCACATTCTCTTGATGATTGAGTTTCAAGATCAGTTGTTGTAATTCATCATAATAGGCCACAACACTCTTGAACCTTGCCTCAAGTTGTACAATTTGGCAAGTAGCTCATGTCTATACCTCTCTATAACATACCTTTGTCTCATGAGTACTTTCTATGCATCCCATGGAGGGGGTTGTCCTTCATTTAATTCATTTTTAAATCTCTTGATGTAATCCCACTATGTATTGGCATATCCTTCAAAATAGGCCATGGCATAGCAACTTTTCTTCTTTCTAGTGATATCATTAACTTGGAAGATCCTTTTACAAGAGGACTCCCATGATAGAAAAGCTTCGGGATCACTCTCGCCTTTGAAAGTTAGGAGACTAACCTTGATTGAATTGATACCTACATCTCAATCCCTATTACCTTGTTGGTTTCATTATTCATAACCATGGGGTTGGTTTCCCATGTTCCATCTTCCATTAGGCACCAGACCAAATCTTCTTCCTCGACCTTAATAACCTCGTTGATCTATTGGTCTACCTCTCATTTCCTCTACCAAGATGTCAGCTTTATCAAATGCTCTGAACTCCACTTATTTTTATTCCTTTTTTTCCTCATCTATTTGGATGGGTTGTTTTACGTTAAGGGGTTCTTATAATAGGGGAATTTGGTTAAGTGGAGGTTGGGGTATTCGAGTTCGAGATTCATCATGTTGTGTTTAGTTGAATTGAGGTTAGAGTGGTAGAATGGGATTTTGGTTTTATGGATATGTATTGGCTTGAGGAATGGAATCATGTGCTTGTATTGGTGGATTGATCATTTGGTGAAGGTTTTCTAAGGAAATATGAACCAAAGGATTTGGAGCATACCTATTAGCTGAAGCATGGTAGTGTTGAGGTATGGATAGGGATGTGTTTTGTTGACCTACCACGATATCCAATCTTCCACCAATGAGGGATACACTCCCTTCAGAAGAATCCACCTTAAGGTCAAGTGAATTTATCTTAGTGTCCATAGAATTACTTTTACAATTGAGAGTTTCAATGGCCGTTAAGAAAGCATTTGTTGAGTGGTTATCCTCGATTTGTAAAGTTTCACCATCCATAGCCATTGTACCTATGAAGAAAGACACTCACAAAAAAACATGTTAGAGTTAAAGAAATTAACCTCACAAACTCTTCACACTTTTTTTTACCTCACACTTGGACCACAAATATTGAAAGATGGTTTATACTTTATGTGGTAATCAAGGTGTCAAGTTCTACTCTTGATCGAGTTGGATTCTTGTTCGATGGAATCAAATAAAGATGTAAAGACTTGGATAAAGAATTAAAAATGATATTAGAAAGAGAAAATCTTGAAATAAATGGGACGATGAATGAACTCGGACTCAAGAACTAATCATCCAACTTAGTAGGTGAATTACTAGTTGTTGATAGTTTTAAGAATCAAGAGTTGAGTTATAGTTTTATGAATCAAGAGTTGAGTTTAAGAATCATGGAATGAAACTAAGGAATAAAACCTAATAAAATTGGAGTTTAGAAGTGTTAAAATGCATTTGGACCTTAAATTGGACGTTTGGAAGGCTTGACATGCATTTGGGAGGTGTCACACACCTTGGGCGCACCTCTATAACACTTCCAGTGCAGGTGGAGAAGACTGCTCACTATTTTAACCCATGGTAGAAGTTCCAGAACACCTACAGCACAATTTGGATGTAGGAGAGGCCTTATAAACTTCCTTTAGGTGTGACATCAGGCTGGGAGCATCTGCAGCACACCTTGGGCGCAGGTCAAGGGCAAGTTGGCCGCCCTTTGCTTGTTCCAAGGCCGAAAATGTCCTTCTTGATGTCCTTTGTGTAATCTTCTCTGGGAATATTCTTGAAATATTTTTAGATGCTAAAATACAAACACCATTTCAGTTTTTTTTCTTCCTCCTTGTTGGATCAAACACCCTTTTTGGATGAACTTTCAAGATGAATATAACAATCTCTCTAAGAACGCCAACTTTTCCAACTTTTTCTCCTTAGCTCGGAATGAGTTGAAATTTTGAACGTAGGCACTTCTTAGCCTTCTAAACTCATTCCAATCATCAATTTGTCAAAATTCTTCACCAAATTCTTTAGATTTTGTAACCAACCTCAAAATCTTCAATCCAAGCTTCCAACAAGGATATATAACTCAGATAAGCTTCGATTTGGTTCAAATTTGATTTATAGACTCGTATAGTGTTAGAGAACACAAATCTAACACTATAAACAAAAGAAAAATATAAAATCATAAACTCAAAATTTCACCTAAGAACAAAAATGTGAATGTAGACTTTTTGGATTTTCTATTTTGACACTTCTTTTTTTGTTGATTTTCAAGTTAACAAACCCAAGATTGCCTTTATAGGAATGAAATCAAGCTTAGCTATAATACCAAATGATATAGAATCAAAATATAAAAATTGATGACAATACAAAAAAGTGAAGAGAATCGATAAGATAGATAATTAGACACAAGAAAAGAAGTAACTAAGAACAAAAGAGTATGTCAAACTCTAATACCCTCAGTTACAATCTCATAGAACACCTAATTACTACGGTGACCAAGCAGGAGATGAAAGCTCTCTAAAACAACATTTCTAAACCAAATTTTAACAAAGTTGTCGAATACTCTCACTCAATGGAGAAGCATTCATCAATTCATCAATAATCAAGCAAATCTAAGATTATGAGCTAGCCTCTAAAGTATTTATAGTTTAGGCTAATCATTACAACTTTAGGTCCCAAAGTTGACCGAATTGCAAGAAAATTCCCACTAGGGTCTGTTTTATCCACTCTTGAAATTCTTGAGCAGATCAAAAGTACCTTGGGCGCATGTCATTTTCTAAACCCGTTTTGCCATTCCTTGTCTGCTCCAACAATCCTTGGACTAATTTGAGTGTGATCATCAACAAATGACACCCTCTCAATGGTAAGGAGTATTCTTTAAGTACCTTCCACTTTATTAACAATCCTTGGATCCTTTGAAGCTCTCGGGCTTGACTTTTAGTGAATGGCTTAGAGATAATCCGGATTGTATCAAGTAGTTAATTGACTGATAGTGCCTTTTTCAATACACAGTTCTTCAAACTATTTTGATAAATATTCATGACCTTTATCAGTTCTTAATGCCTGTAAACTTTTGTCTAATTGATTCTCAACTTCATTTATATATCTTTTGAAATATTCAAGTGTTTTAGATTTATGAGATATCAAATAGACATAACTAAAGTGCGAGAAATCGTCTATAAATGTAATGATATATAAAGCACAAAATCTTGCCCTCACATTCATTGGACCACAGATAGCAGAATGGATTAATTACAATGGGAATTCATCTCTTTTAGCATCCCCAAATGATTTATGTGTAATATTTTTGGCAAGATAATTTTCACAAGTTCGCATTTCAATTTTTGGAAAAGAACCTAGATGTCCTTCCTTTGCCAATCTATTTATTCTATCTTGCCCTATGTGACCCAATCTAGCATGCCATGTAAGTATATCAACATCACTATTACTAGAATAACATGACATTACACAACGGTCAACATAATAGTCATAAGTTGAAGGATTACAATCTAAAATAATAAAACGATCATACGTGGTCTAAAATCGTAAAAACATTATCTAGAATTATACTTACATAATTACGACTAAAAAACAAATGAAAACCAACATCTAAAAGAACAGACACAGACACTAAGTTTCATCGAATCTTTGGAGCATATAGGATGTCATGTAACATCAGAGACTGGCCTCCCCGCAAGTCTACTTTGCAAGTGCCAATCTCTTTAATTTTAAGTCTTTTATTATTTCCTACATAGATCCACCTAGATCCAGGTGAAACTCGATGAAACTCCACAAACGGTTCTCGATCTCGACTCACATAGTCGGTGGCTCCTGAGTCTACATTCCACATAGGATAAGATTCAGTTAATAAAGCAGTGCTATAAACATATATAGTACTTAGAGTTGTATTTAGAAATGATACCTTTTCTGCTCAGGACATTCACGAGAAAAATGCCCTAGAACTTGGCAATTGTAGGACTTCATCTTTCTCCTTGAAAAACCTTTTTTCCTTCTTGGAATTTGGCTTTTCTTTTTCTCAGAGGGTCCTTCTTTGGTCTCTGTACCCTTCCCGTTCTTTTCCTACTTCTTCTTACACTTGATTCCTGAAGATTTCTTATCACTTGATTATGCAATAAAGGCATTAGAAGAAGCTTTAGAAATACCAAGTCGCTCATCTTTAAGTTTAACATGATGGGCAACATCAAAAAAAGTTTTGATACTATCATTGTGGGTTAATTTGACTTTCAATGTTCCCAATTATTGGGAATATATTGAATAACTTTTTGAAACTGCTGCTTATTCGAGAGAACGTGACCAAAACTTTTGAGCTAAGCTATCATATAGGACATCACCCTAAGGTGTTGTTTGATGTTTTGATCATGGCACTTCTTGTAAGTATCAAACTTTATAGTCAGATAGCATTAGCAGTAGGAAATTTCTCACACTCATGAATGAGGTCATCAACTGTAGAACTCACAATAATTCCACATGCAATGGAATCAACCTTTTTTCAAGCCTTATAAGCTTCAAGGTCTCTTCTGTGTTGTACAGTATTATCCTCTTCTTGTAGACATAAGACATCATTAATACTTTCAAGAGCCTTTTTCTCTTCCAGTACATACCATATTTTACGACTCCAAATGTCGTAGTTGTCACCATTTAGTTTTTCTCCTTTGTTCAAGTGGGAAATTATGCTTTTTGATGCCATGTCTGTTATTAAGAGACAATCACGCAAGTGTTTTATCAATTATGCATGCAAATTACACAATCAAGCAAATCATTTCACATAAAGGTTTCATGTTTAGTGTAAAATCAAAATGACACTTACGAATCCGATCATCATTTAGAACTAAATATTTAACCAAAATTAAAAATTAATTTCTTAATGTGTATTATAATGATAGCTTTCAATTAAGTTTTTTTTTTAAATCAAATAAATGAATAAAATGTATACAGAAGGAGAGAAACAACTTAATATATATAATATAAAGTTAATAATCAACTTTAAGTTACAAGTCAATCTAAAGATAAAAGTCATCTCACAAATATTCGAGACGACTTATAGCTTGCTAGGACAAATCTCGTGGTAAACATTAATTAATCTCTTGCCCCAAGGATCATGGAGAAAATTTTCTAAAATATTAAATGCTTCCCAATCCAAGATTTCTACGTAATTTTCAGTTCTACACGCTTCAATTCAAACAAATGTATAAAACTAGCAACAGTAATGTTAGGGGTCATATTAAAAGACTTGAACTCTTTCAGTTTCTTCTCTGTTTCCCTTTGCATATCCCTTTCATTTCGCAATAGATTTTGTGTCGCTCTGGGAACACCATTTCATATGATCTCAAGACCTTAAAAACATGTTCTTCGATATTGTGCTCTTCCACTTTGTTTCTTTGCTCGACATCCTGAACTCCCACTTGGAGTGATTTGAGTTTGTCCCGTTTAGCCATGTCTGAAATAGGAACTAAGAAACAATAAGAATGGTTATGCCATTTAATGCAACAACTTATGTCACAATTTATTGCAAAAGACAAAATCTGTTTATGAAAAATTTGTTGAATAATTAAGACAAGAATAATATCAAGTCTAATTTTAAAACCTATTATTATACTGGAATGAAAATCCATGTGGATTATATTATTCATTTTTGAAAAAGAAATAGTATGCAGATATTAGAATAGTGCACAAATACTTTTTCCTTTAAAAGATAAAAGTAACAACTTTACCACTATCTCTTTTTATTAATAGGTTCTAATCAATGGAAAATAAATGAAAAATAAGCAGTACACTTAGAGGAATTTTTTTTAAAGGTAGTACATGTACTACACATGTACCAAGTACCCTTATCTTTCTTTATTTTAAAAAAATAAATAAAAGCAGTCCGAATTATTTTTCTCTGTTCTGCTTCTCAAAAAAAATGAGAAATTCAGTCAAATTCTCAAATTGATTTTCTCTTCCTGTCATCTTCTCCAAAAAGAAAGATTGGACACAACTGGTCCCATTGAACCCTGAATCGCTACTGGATCAGAAGTTGCTCCATACTGGGGGTAAGTTTCTTCGGTGTTTGTCCCCATTGATTAAAAAAATTGATTTTATCAATCAAACCTTCTTTTTTTAAAAAAATATAGAAGCAGAGTTGATGAGAAAATTTACAGTTCATATATCATACATGTTTTTTAACAGGTGGATGTTCATTGAATTTTTTTCAAGATTTTTAAACACTAAAACTCGAGAAATAACATGTTAAAACAGGGTAATAGAACCTGTCTCTGATGCCATTGATAGCAAATTCAGAGTGAAAATAGTGTGTACCTTAATATGTTGCAACAGAAGTCACTGAATCTGCTACTGACAGAATCACCCCAAATCAATCTTTGTCTCTCTCGAAAATGGAGTATTGTTTCATAAAGTAAATGCCTTCTTCAGTGTTTTGTTCTTGTCTTTGTGTTTTTAGTTACTCAAGGATTTGTTTTTTTTTTAATGAATACTTTGAAGATGAAGAAGTTGTATTATGTATTGGAGTAGTGGGCGGCTAAACAGTCACTCAGTAACTATTCCCCTCTATTTTTCCAAAAATAGGTTGCTCTCTTATTATGTTTCTTTTATTAGATAATTAAAACAAAAACTAAGTTGGATCAAATAGTATTGGTCCACATGGACGATTCATGATGTGAAATCTAACAGTTGGAGAATATATTATCCGTTCAAATCATCAAATCTAATTCATCCATTTAATAATTCAGTCCATTTTACTTTGCTCACACTGGGTTGATTTGAGCTAAATATGTTTACACAATCGATTTGAGAAAAGTATTGTCAAAATATATTTGTTAGATATTTCAGTCGATAAAAAGTTAATTAATTTTATTTGATAATCAAATAAGATAGAAGAAAATAAATAAAGTAATTAAAAGGATTTTTTTCCTATATATAGAAAATTAGACTCATATTATCAAAAGTATAAAAAAATTTTCATTTACCAGACATAATAGGAGTTGTTTCAAAATGTAAGACAAATTTAACTTCAAATCTTGCTTAGGGTTTCAACTTTCATGTATAAATTTTGTATGAAATATGTACACAATAATATAAATTTTGTTCTAAAATGTATAAAATCTGATGAAGCATGTGTATAACTTGTATAACAATTGTTATTAAAATTTTATTCTTCAAGCTTATGGTAGAGAAAATTGAAGGAAAGGTGTCTTTCAAATCTTGAAGGAAGGATTGGTGACATTGACCAACTTAAAGGGTCAACCATCATTAGCAAACTTGATTAAGTTAATTGTAGACTTGATTAATATTTTTAAAACTTTCTAATCTTTTCAAAAATACAAATCAACACAACCCACACCCCCTTCAATCCAAATCACCCGTCTCTCTCCTCTCTCTCGACAGATTCTCTCAACTCTCTACCAACCAACAATTCTGCAAAATTCTCCCTTTAATCCTCAGCGACTTCAACCTCCATCAGACAAATAGTCGAGCTAGTTCTCTTTCGACTTTCAACCAACGTGAAGACTTCTCTGGCGACAACAACTTCGAGTTTTTCATCGTCCTATTTCCTTTTTCATAGGTAAAAAATTATGAAGAAATATAGGAACTTGAGCTAACTAATCTTCTAGTATTGGTTAACAATTTTAATATTTCTAGCTTAATTTGAAATGTGGACTGAATAAAACCCTAATTTCTGGTATTTCTTCTTTTTGTTGTCAAACTATTAATTCAGATTTTTTGTTAATTTTTGGTCATAGTTGATGTTCTTAGTGTGTGTGTGATGTGTTGGTGTTGTTGGGTTGATTGTTGTTTTTCTTGATAAAAGTAGTGTTGCAACAGATGAAACATCTGATGCAACAGATATGAATATCTGATGCAACACATGAAAACATTTGATGTAACAGATGAAAACATCTGATGCAACCGATGAAAATCTAATGCAACTATGAAAATCTGATGCAACAGATAAACAGATCATTTATCTGTTGAGACAGACGACTCTTCTGTTTGGAAGAAATCTAAACAATATTGATTGAAAAGATAACTCATTTTGCAACAGATGCGTGATATGTTTCAACAGATGAGTGATCTATTTTATTATTTCCAACGGATTACTCATCCATTGTAAGAGGTTGGTTATATGTTGCAATAGATAACCTTTCTGGTGTAACAGATTTGTGATCTATTTTATGGTTTCCAACGGATTACTCATCCGTTGTAATAGGTTTGTTATATGTTGCAATAGATATACTACCTGGTGCAACAATTAGTGATCTTTTTTTACTATTTCCAATGGATTACTTATCCTTTCAACAGGTTGGTTATATATTGCAACAGATAATTTTTGATCTATTTTATGGCTTTCAATGAATTACTCATCCGTTATAATAGGTTGGTTATATGTTGCAACAGATAAACTACCTGGTATAATAGATAATTTGTGATTTACTTTTACTATTTCCAATAGATTAGTCATCAGTTATAACAGGTTGGTTATATGTTGCAACAGATAACCTTCCCGATGCAACAGATAAGTGATCTATTTTTACTGTATCCAACGGATTACCCATCTATTGCAATAGGTTGGTTATATGTTGCAACAGATAAACTATCTGGTGCAACAGATTAGTGATCTATTTTTATGATTTCCAATGGTTGGTTATATGTTGCATTAGATAAACTACCTAGTGCAATAGATGAGTGATCTATTTTATTATTTCCAATGAATTACTTATTCGTTGCAATAGGTTGGTTATATGTTGCAATAGATAACCTTTTTGGTGCAACAGATTTGTGATCTATTTTTACTGTTTCTAATGGATTACTCATCCGTTGCAATAGGTTGGTTATATGTTGTAACAAATAAACTACCTGGTGTAATAGATTAGTGATCTATTTTTATGGTTTCCAACGGTTACTCATCCATTGCAATGGTTGGTTATATGTTGCATCAGATAAAATACCCGATGCAACAAATTAGCGATCAGATTTTATCATTTCCAATGATTTACTCATCCGTTGCAACATGTCGGATATATGTTTCAACCGATAACATACTTGGTGCAACAGATGTGTGGTCTGTTGGAATTGTTATTTTATCACTGTGCGTGTTAGATTACTGTTATCCTTTTTTAATGATGCATTAATCAATTATAATCTATTTGATGTTCCTATTAATTTAAGATAATATGGCCCCCAAAAGAAAATAAACCGCATCAAGTCCAAGTAATGGAACGAGTGCAGCAACGGCTACATCCACCACTCTATGAGCTTACTTTACAAATATTATCTCAATCTGGATCAGAAGATAATGAACACGGGGATGAGGAATGTTTCAAAAGAGATGATTCAAATGCTAATAGCCTTTTCGCCAAAAAGCTAATCAAAACCTTCAGCATTGATCGTTATCCTATGAAAATGTAGTGAGATGATGCCATAGATTTAATGGGTGATTTAGTGGTTAAGTCATCCATGGGAAAATCTTTCGGCGCCTTCAGAAAAGTACTTTGAGAACAAAAATTGGATGGCTATTTCATGGAAAGCTACTTTGGTCAATATCTTGATTTGCCAGAGGACAACAATGCTTGTTTCCAACTAAAAATGGTATATGATCTTCTCAAGTGTTGGTTTATGTATGAAGACAAAGACAAGATAGATAAAGTGCGGATAAATTACTGTGGCATGCCTATTTATTTGGGTTGGAAAGAGTTTACCATAGTTACTGGACTAAAATATTATCCTCCTTCTTCTTCTCAAGTTATACCTTCTCTGACCTAAAAAAAGCATCCCACACACCCAAAAAAGGCACATACAAGTCGAGTGATTGTGAGAACCTGGTGTCCATTTAGGTTCAAGCTTCAAAAACAAGAATTTGATAGAAGCGTTGAAAGGTAAAGGACTCTCAAAGAAGCACAAGCAATCATTCTGCTTGGTTTGGTTTGAACATAATATTCTTTGGGCGAGAGACGTTAACAACAACATAAGCCTCGGCTTAATAAATCACACGGAGGATCTTGAGGCATTTAACAACTATCCTTGGGGTTATGAAAGCTTCAAAATGACTGTCAAATATTTGTTGACTCCGTTAACGCCAAAGTCAGTCAACTTATATGGCTTTCCATGGGCCTTCATGGTAAATATTTCTTTTATCATGATAAAATTCATTTTTTTATTTAATAATTCTTTTGATTTATTGGCGTTATGCTATAGGCTTGGGCATTTGGAGCCATTCCTTGTTTGAGATGACAAGTGAACTACCAGAAAAATGTTTTCTGTCCAAGAATCCTGAGATGGTTGTTGTCCAAAACTGATATAAATGCAACATTTCTTGATCTTTCCAATCCCCCGAAGGAAGCAGTAAGTCCAATTCTAATCAAGTTTTTGTGTTAATTAATTATTATTTTAAATGATTTCATCATCATTCTAATATATGTACTGATTTATTTTAGATTGTCCATTCGTTGATTATTCTGACCAACCGAGAGTTGAAGATGCTAATTTTTCTTATCTTACGGTCTGCGCAAACTTTATAGGACCCTAAGCTCATTAATGGAAAAAAATGAAATTGTTTGAAGCAACAAGCATCACAAGAAAAACAATTTTGGAGGGTGGGTTTTTCCTGTTGATGATGATAGTGGTAGTGGTAGTGGTGCTGCTGTTGGGACTAATGTGCTCCTCTTATAGTTTTTGAAATAACAAGCCATTATGATTATGATCATACTGGTTTTACAAATTTTTCTCCAGATTTTGCCACATCTAGCGAATGTTCTGCATGCAAATGTCAAAACTGCAAGGCAAAACACAAACGAGTGATTAATGCTATTAATGCACTAACTACTTTAATCAAGGAAATGACATCTAAGAGGGGTGTCATTCCATCAAAGAGGATTTCATATCCATACACTCCACTAGAGATCAAGGTGTCTAAGAAGAGAAGGAAAGATATTTCTAAGGAATTATTAAGCATTAAACAAAGCAAAATTGCAATGCCTTTGTCTTTATCTGGCACTGTTGTTTAGTGCACAAGGGCCACAGGAGAGCAGCATGAGCTAAAAAGGTGAATGTACATCATCTATTCCAATAAATAAACAGATACATATCTATTTCAACAGATGATACATCTACTGAAAATTATCAAATAGATATATATATCTGTTGCAACTGTTGTCTAACCTATTGCATCAGATGTGTTATATATTGCAACAAATGAGTCTTATGTTGCAACAGATAGGTCATCTATTTGAAATTATCGTACTGCTCTGATTTACCTATTCGAATTTATCCCAATAGATGATCTATCTATTGCAACAGATGGATAATCTATTGTATATCTGTAATTAACATTGATAATTTTAACTTTTTAGGTGAATATCACAGTAGAAGCTACTGCTGAAGAGCATAATATCATAGTTGATAATCCATTAACTGCTTCCAAAGAAAAAGAAAAATTGGAGCATGTCAGTTCAGGAGAATGAAAGAATTACCCATTTGAAGAGTTCAACATCTCGGATGAGGCTCCAAAAAACTAACACAGTTGATCAACGACTATTCAGAATGGATTGCCGATAGGCTGTTTAAGTATCATGCCGGCGGGTACATACAACAATTTTAAAGATGTTGGTTTATACAATTCTTATGGTAAGAACATCACATTAACATATATAAATCATCATGTAGAAAACAAAATGACGAACACTATAAAGTGAACGAATCGAGTCTTGGTTTTGATCTTTTCGACTTTGTTGTTGCACATCCTGGAATGAAGAATTAGGTCTATTTAATGTCACAGTCCCAAACTTGCTGAAATGATGAGGTTTAAATGCCATACATATTACTATTAATTAATACTTTATTTAATTGCATTTACATATTAATTTTTTCATCATGTAATCCAAAATATTTGATAATATGTGCAGCACATCGATGTTATTTTTTACTACCTCCAAAAAAAGACCAAGTTGCAAAAACAAGAACATTACGATACACGACAGGCAATTATTTATACAAAGTTTACATCAATAATGCCTACGATAGGTATTATCAACAACAGCCAAAATTTTTCCAAAATAAGGAATGCTTAATCAACATCATCAAAGGTTTTAGCATTCCAATTGGCTTACCTTGGCATTTGATTGATGAATTGTACATCCCAATAAATTGTGGTGATGAATTCTATTGGGTGTTGGCTATCGTCATTCTAAAAGAGAGGCGCATCCGATTTTATGACTCGATGTGACGAAGGAGACATTTTGGACGATCGTCTGAGATACAAAAGCTGGCCAAAATATTGCCTACTTACCTTGATATGAGTAGCTTTTTAGATCAAAAGGTTCGTACCAATTGGTCGATGATTGAAGCATATCGGGATAAAATGGGTAATCCATTTGATGTATAATATGTTGAAGGAATTTCTGAACAAACTATTGGTATCCTATAAGTTTAAGTGTCATGATTTAGTTTCATTTCACAAATTTCACAATGTTTTCATGAACTGCAAGATATAGATTATCTATTTTTTTAAAATGCAGGAATTGCAGTCTTTTTGTTGCCGCGTACGCCTAGTATTTGAGCAATGGATTACAAGTACCAAATGATAGACTTGATGCCGGATTACTCCACAAAATATATGCTACTCTTTTATGAAAATATGGAGAAGTAAAAGCTCAGAATCCGTACGCAAGCGACATTAAAGATCTACAACGACCAAAGCCGAATTCTGTAGCACCAGATGAAGAACAACTTGTCCATATTGAGTAGATCTTTATAGCTTGAGTCGTCAATGTAATAACCTATCCTCCTTGGTTTAAATTATTGATTTATTTGTAGAGTAGATCATTTGTACCCATAATGATTTTTTTACATTTCATTTATTTGTTGAGTTATTTCATGTAATTTTCGAAGGCTTCAATTTATTTTATGCTGTCTGTGAATATAATTTAATCCTTAGTTTTGAACATGTTAATTGAAATAGAATACTAGATTCAAATATCGCAACAGATAATATATTTGCTGCAACATATGACATATCTTATCAAATAGATTTAGACATATGTTGCAAAATGAGATGCAACACATAGGTCATCTGCTGGAAATTATATAACAGGTCTTCGTACTTACTTGATTTTTTCCAACAGATTACCTATCAGATTATATGTTGCAACAGATTGTATATCTATTGCGATAGACGAACTAGGAAACATCTGCATAATGTAACAGATGACCAACCTATTCCAACAGATAATCAATTTTTAACAATAGGTACTATATCTGTTACAACAGATATACTATCTATTACATTATAAAAATTCAACTATCGGCAGACATAAAAATTATTGCCACTACATGTAAAGTGAGGTGACTTGAAATAAAAAATTATTATCATGTTCGTCTCCGTCTTTATACATATTCTTCTTTATACATGGGTTCCAACCATTTAGTTAGGTCACCTGCTGGAAATTTTATAATAGGTCTTCCTACTTTCTTCTTGATTTATTTGAATAGATTACCTATCAGTTGCAATAGGTAGATTATATGTTGCAACAGATTGTATATCTGTTGCAACAGACAAACTAGGAAACATCTGCATAATGCAACAGATGACCAATCTATTCCAACAAATAATCAATCTATCACAATAGGTATCATATCTATTACAACTGATATAAAATCTACTATATTATAAAATTTCAACTTGGCCAAACATAAAATTATTGCCACTACATGTAAAGTGAAGTGGCTTGAAATGAAATTTTTTTTATCATGTTCGTTCCTGTCTTTGTGCATATTCTTTTTTATACATGGGCTCCAACCAGTTAGTTAGTACCCCATAAGCCCAAATCCATTGCATCTTTCCCACAATGGTGTCACACATACCAGTCATTTTTGTGCCGGTCAGCAAATACTCAATGAATGCAAGCGAGTACGGCCCGTACGCTACACCGATTCTATTTCTTTGGAGATAGATGTTCTTATTTTGACCTTCAAAAACTCATGATTCCTTCCTCAAGACTTCTGCTGGCAAATGATTCATTAGCTTACTCTGCCTTAACAACTTGGGCAATAACTTCAAGAGTGGCTACATGTGGGCTAAAAATGCATCCTCACTGAAGACAGGTAAGTTTCAGTCATAAACCTTAATCTTTCCCTCGTAGAGTAGTATCTCAACAACAAGAAAATATTTGACTTCCACGTTCATGACCGTAAGGATTCTTTTTGCCTTGGTCCAGCTCTTGTCGTATAGATATGGCTTCTTCCTTATAACATATTTAATCACATCTTCATCCCATTGGAATATAGAAACTAACTTATCAAATCCCATTCCGCCAAAATCAACTAGCTTACGTAGATTATCATACCTATCCTTAAAATTATTGTACAATTTGAGGTCCATTATCCTATCAGCAGCATCATATGCATCCGGGTATGCTAATTGCCTGCCCCTCATGCGACAAAGAATTTCATCAATATACTATGGTATAAGAAGACAATTTTTAAATAGGTTAGTAATTTTAAAGAATAAAAATATAGTAGAAAAAATCTATTGCAGAGGGTTCTCTGAATCACTTCACAGATTACCCAACTAATGCAACTTATGCAACAGATGTGTATTATGTTACAACAAAATACCAAGCTGTTGCAATAGATTACACATCTACTGCACAAATTCTTCTTCATGGAGTAGATTGGAAGGCTAGGTTAGCAAAAATAAACTTACATTGTGCTCGTACCACTCAAGCATATTTGTAATATTCGTGAAGTCTTTAGCGGAAAATGAATGCATGGTGTATTATTTTTGAACCTTTGTCTTGCCATTCATGATTTCTTCCAGTTCCTTGTTCTTCTCTTTGCAAAGTGCCGTGACTATGTCAACCTTTTTCAGCAGCCCCTGAACTTCAAAAACTCTTGGAGCAGAAGGAGTTTAAATTTTTGTTGTTTTTAGAACAGAGAGAATTTGTCTAATTTTTCTTCTCTTCCTCCTAACCACCACTGTAGAAGTGCATGGATCCCTCACCTTGTTGGATGGTATGACACCTCTCCTAAATTTCAACTCCTCGATAGTTTCAACAACAACCTCTAACTTTTCAAGGAGTTTATCCTCTCTGTCCTTGCACACTTTGCATTTACAATGAGAACATGATGGTGAAGAGGGGTGAGAGGGACCACTGTAAGGGTGGGAGGGACCAATGTAGGAGTGAGAGGGACCTGTGCAAGAGGTGTTTTCAAACTTATTTATTTTTTACTGAGCACCAACATGCTTATAATTATGACTGGCAGCATCAGCAGCAGCAGGATAGTTACCACCATCATCAACAACTCCACCAGCAATACCCTAAAAGAAGCACCCGGATCTGTTGCAGTTTGAGGTTGGTCGTGAAGATCTTCAACATTAGACTGGCCTTGGGTCTTCTTTTGTATTAATAAGACCTAGAGTAAGAAAAGAAGTCATCCCCAACTCATCAACGGTAGGCACGATCCAAGGATGCATAACCTATAAAAAAGACAGGAGGAATTTAAATCATATAATAATAATTTGCATTTATTTGTTGGGTTATATGTTAACACAACTAACTTATGCAATAGATGATCTAGCTGCCACAACAGCTGATCTGTATGTCGCAACAAATTGACAATATGTTACATCAGATTACCCATCTATTGCATAATTTATAGTAGATAGGTAATTTGTTGAGTTGGGTTCAGAGAACCAGATCAACAGATGGTTAATCTATTGCAAAATATGGACCATCTATCACAACAGATTTCTTATATATTGCACCAGTTGCAGTTAGTGGGTAATCTATTGCAATAGATGACCAATCTGTCACAACAGATGGAACATATATTTCAATATCTTTCTTTGAGGAAAATTATTTTAGTTGAAAAAGACGTAATGCATCATCTAGAGGGTTAAATAGATCATCCTCCTGCTCCTTAATATTTTTTTTGCTGCCTTTTGCAGCCGCCAACCACCTAAGGACCCTTGGATGAGAAACTTTATATGGGTAATCCTTGAACTGCTTTTGGAGTGGAGGAATGGCTTCACATGCCCAAGCCTAAAAAATGTAAACAGGAAGCAAGAAAAAAAAAGTCATAATAACTATATTTAATATAAATTAATGAATAAGTAAAAATAGTGATCAATTTTACCATGAAAGCCCTAGGAAAGCTGTATAATGTGATCGTCCTTGTGGATAGCTTTGTCAGTAAATATTTGAATATCAAGTAGTATCTATCATATCCCCAAGGATAATCGTTAAATTTGTTAAAATTATCAGTAAGCGCTAACAAATCATCTTCTATGACTTTCCTGACGTCTTTTTCCAATAAAATGGAATGGACAAACCAAACTAAGCACAATTTCTCCCTACTGTGCTTTGTTTAGTATTTATCCTCGAGATCTGCCATCAAATCCTCCACTTTATAGCTACTACATCCAACAATGCCCAACAAACCATCACTATGGCAAACTCTTTCAACCCAAAACAAGCCGGCATGCCACAGTAGTTGATCCTGATTTCATCTATCTTTTTCTTGCCGTCCTTTGGATCATTATCATCCCCTCCGTACTTGATCCTGTGCTTGAGAAGACCATATACCATGCTCATTAGGAAATGAAGAGTGAAGTCCTCAGGCAGCTCAAGAAAGTATGCAAAGCAGCTCCTGTTAAAAAGTTTGTCTATGTTTCATTCTTCATAATTCTCCTTAATTCATCAAAACGTTTCCCCAACTGACATTTAAGTACAAGATCACCAGTTACTTTGTCAGGGTTATAAATTAGCATTGCAACTCAAAACCTATCGATACTAATAGTTGTGATAGGATATTGCTGGGATTTTGATATTAATTCACGCCCCATTGGTGGTGAGAAGGATTTATCACTTTCTTCAGCTTCATTTTGCCCCGACTTAGATTGTTCAGGAAGTTCCTTCGAATCTATCTATACTCTAGCCATTTTTGTTAGGAGATCAGAAGTTGATCCATTTTTAATTTTTTTTTTGGAGACATCTTTTAACTACAAACAATAGAAAAACTAAAAAACAAAAACATTGCTTTTGATGTCTACATAATTTTTTTAAAAAGGTGAGACAAATTTCAATAAATTATTCTATGGTAAATTACAAAAAAATTCTCCAACGGATAACCCATTAGTTGGAATAGATGGGGAATCTATTTGAAGACCTATTTAATATCTCCCAACAAATCTTCCAACTATTGCAACAGACGGACCACCATCACCACAACCAATGCCACCACCAATGCCACCAAGACGACCACCAATGCGACCAATACCAACACCAAGACCACTGGTGCCAACAACAATATCCACCAACAACACCACAAACACCATCCAACAATACCACATAGTCAACAAAACTGAGACAAAAACTAGAGTTTTCTCGGGTGCTTCTTACCTTTTTAGCATCAAAACACAAAATTGTTAACCCATTCTCGAAGATAATACAACTAAAAGTCTTATTTTTCATCATTAACTAAAAAGCCCTAAATTTTAGAGTGAAGAAAAAATGTAGAACTCTTCTCAAACTCTATTACCTGTGAAGATAGAGAAAATGATGAACACAAGAGAGAATGAAGTCGAAAATAATAACTATATCGTCAGAAATAGAAAGAAAATCAATTTGTTTTAAAGGGTTGAGCAATATGGTGAGTAGTTGTTGTCTATATTATTGAGAGAGAGAGAGAGGATTGAGAACTTAAGATTTGAAATGAGAAAAAGTTTTTCCCATAAATGGATGATTTGTATGGGTTGATTTGTAATTTTGGAAAGAATGACAAGTTTTGAAATTGTTAATTTGGTCTGAATTGATCTTAATTAATTTTTAAAATTTCAAAAGATATAGTTTTTAAAATATTAAGTTAATGAGAGCTCATTTTAACTCAGAGTGATCGACCGACGACTCGGGTCAGGATGAACACAATACCAACACCATACAATTAGAAACACTCAATTGAAGTTGTTGTTGAACCTATTAGCTCATCATTGTTCTCTAGTTCCACCTAAATCAATTTAGGTACTATTAATCTTAATATTAAGTTAATGAAAGCTCATTTCAACTCAGAGTGATAGATCGATGACTCGGGTTGGGATGAATGACATACCAACACCATGCAATTGCAAAGACTTAATTAAAGTTATTGTTGACCCTATGAGCTCATTCATTCATCCCTAGTTCCACCTAAATCAATTTAGGTACTATTAATCTTAACATTAAGTTAATGAGAGATCATTTCAACTCAGAGTGATCGATCAATGACTCAGGTCGGGATGAACGCAATACCAACACCATGTAATTACAAAGACTAAATTGAAGTTGTTGTTGTCCCTATGAGCTCATTCATTCATTTCTAGTTCCATATAAATTAATTAATGTACTATTAATCTTAACATTAAGTTAATGAGAGCTCATTTTAACTCAGAGTGATCGATCGATGACTCAGGTCAGGATGAATGCAATACGAACACTATGTAATTGCAAAGACTCAATTAAAGTTGTTGTTAACCCTATGAGCTCATTCATTTATCCCTAGTTCCACCTAAATCAATTTAGGTACTATTAATCTTAACATTAAGTTAATGAGAGCTCATTTTAACTCAGAGTGATCGATTGATGACTTGGGTTAGGATGAACGTAATACCAACACCATGCAATTGAAAAGACTCAAGTGAAGTTGTTGTTAACCCTATGATCTCATTCATTCATCCCTAGTCCCACCTAAATCAATTTAGGTACTATTAATTATAACATTAAGTTAATAAGAGTTTATTTCAACTTAAAGTGATCAAATGATGACCTTAGTTGGGATGAACGCAATACCAATACCATGCAATTTCAATGACTCAATTGAATTTGTTGTTGACCCTATGAGCTCATTCATTCATCCCTAGTTCCACCTATATCAATTGCAATGAAATCTACTAGAATAAAAGACTGAGCTGCTGGAAATTTCTAATAGATATTCATATCTGTTGCAACAGATGACATAACTAATTTAATTATCAAATAAATATTTGCATATGTTATGACAGATGACTGAGCTATTGAAAATTTTTAAACAAATATTGATATCTGTTGTAACAGATGATATATCTGATTTAATTATCAAATGGACATTTACATCTATCATCACAGATGACTGAGTTGTTGGGATATTTGAATAGATATTGATACATGTTGTAACAGATGACATATCTAATTTAATTATCAAATGGAAATTTTCATCTGCAAGCTGTTAGGATTTTTAAACTGATATTTATATCTGTTGTAACAGATGACTGTGTTGTTGGGATTTTTAAACAGATATTGCTATCTGTTGCAACAGATGACATATCTTTTTGAAAATCTTTTTTTTCTTTTAATTTTTAAGAAAGCTTCTTTCTGAGTAGATAAAGTAGTAAGTACTACAAAATGCGGTAAAAAATGAAGAGTTTCTTTTTCTTGGATAACTCAAAAATGTGTTCATTGAGTAGTCTTATCCTATTTTTTCAATGTCACTAGTCTTCCCCGTGCCCCTCAAATTATTAATGAATATTAATTATATTAATTAATGAATATTGAAACCCACATCTAAGTACACAATACATATAGAATTATCTCATCTTTCCTCAGCTTCAGCCCTAAATTTATTTTATTCATCTCTCATCTTTTTCTTTCTCTCCTCTTTAGGTTAGTGTTATCACAATCTTTTTTCTCTCTTCTCTTTCTCATAAAGATCCTTTCAGATCTAAACCAATCCATATCTTTCCTCGACTAAAATTAATGTTTTGATTCCCTATTGACACTAAGGTATGGTTCACTATTGCTCTTTCATTCTCGTCTTCTTTTTTTCTTTTTTATTTAATTACCATTTAACCATATCATATTTATTTAAAAAATTTGAAGGAACTTTTAAGTGTTGAATAAATGAACCAAGAATTTTACTATAATATGCAAAAAAGTATTCTGCTGGGAGAAGTTTAAAAGCCTTGTTGGCAGTATTATTTTTTTGTATGTATTTTATTTGTTCTTTGTTGTTTATGCTGTTATTGATGTTGTTGGTGGGGTTGGCATTGTTGGAACTTGTGGTATGGTGTTGTTGATGATGTGGGAACAAAGAATGTTGCTTCTTTGTTGTTGATGATGTTGTTGATGGTGTTGGAACAAATATTATGTTTCTTTATTGTTGATGTTTTTTATTTGTTGTTTCTTTGTAGTTTATGCTGTTATTGATGTTGCAATAGACGGAGCAACTGTTGAAACAAATCAAACCACCAGTGAGGCTGATTTGATATATTCCAACAGACTCTACATATGTTGCAACAGACTCCACATCTGTTGTAACAAACTCCACATTTAATGTAACAAACTCCACATTTGACGCAACAGACTTCACATGCATAATATTCTTTCTATGACATTAATTGTTTTCCTCTTCTTTGTAGATATAAGGAACTGAAGTTGATCATCTTTTGCCCGAACATCACAAGAGGCTACAGTAAAGATGGGTTCAGAGGAATAAGTTGTATACAGATGGAACCACTTCATATATGGGACGTATGTATTACTAATAATGTTATCATGGAAACACACATAGAGTACACTGATTTTGTGAATGCTATTTTGACTGATTACTCATAGATGATTCAAATAAGATATCTGCAATTTTACTGTTAAGTTTGGTAGGTTTGAACTGATAAGGCTGAGGGACCATGAATATGGTTCTGATGCCCTGTTAAGATTTAATGTCGGTTGTTGCCTATGTTTATTTGTCAAGCATTGTGAAGGGATCTAGTTTTGGTGTCATTGTAAAGTGATTCAATAGATATTGGACTAACTTTTAGGGTGCATTAGACTCTGAGAAGGCCTTCAAAGCCTAGCACTGTATCTAACAAGAATGGAATTAAACCAATATAGTTATTTCCCTAGCCCAAATTTATATGGTTGGGTTTCTCGGAGAGATGATTATACGCCAGAAGGTATGGTAGGAGAATGATTTTGAGGGAAAATGGGTGATTGATGAAAGACTATATCATCTGAGAGCTAATTAAAGAGGATACATAGGGTAGAAAGTAACTTCTAGCGAATCTGGCAGATGAAATTATCTTAAAACATGAGAAATCTGTATCAAGTACAAATATGAAAGTGTATCTAATAATGAAAAATCCATCTGTTGTTTCTCTAAGAGAAAAATAGTGTAGATGGTCAATTTACTAGGGAGCCGTGACTAGGTAGCGTGGTTGGGATTATCACCAAGATAGAAAATAACATAAGATCAAGAAGGCCACCTTAAGGGAATCGAGGGTTGAAATATTGTACAGTAAGTTTATAAAACTTGCACCAACAACAACTGCAGTTAAATTAAGGAATCTAAGAGGAGACGACAATTTTTGAATTTTAAATTACATCCCATGCCTTCTTGTTTGTGGTTCGAATTAGGTTCACTATTGTTGACTTGATCGGAACCACAAACAAGATTGAAAGGCAAATTGAGTATCATTACTTCCTTAGCAATATGGTTATAATTGATTGTCTTTTATAGCTTTAATATGCTTTCAACATATCTTAGACAAGATCAGAGGCTTGCTTTAGTATGTGAATCCCGATAATTTTCAAACTTGCCTTCAGCTTGCTGATTTTGTGGCATTCTAGAAGTCCTTCAGAACACTTTCTTCGGAAGCCTTAAAGGATACATATAGGGTCGATGTGTAAGTTTTTTGGTCATAATGTGTTGATGCACAATCAAGATGTAGTCCCAACTTTTGAACAACTCACTTTTATCGAGCATTTCTTAATGCATCTCGCTCAACCAACCTTCAAGGAATTTGATAAATTAATAAGCAAGGAGTTACGTAGTATTTGATCTAAACTACCTCTACTAAGCCTATCAAATGTTACGTAACTACAAACTCATTACCCTATACAAAAACTTTGCCCGAGTTAGTGCTCAAATTGAACGAGCTCAATCTCTTAACCTTTCTGCTGATCGTTCCTCTCCAAAATATATGACAAGATATCCGCCATGCAAAAGTCTACACCGTCGCCAGAAATGCTTGCCAGAGCACAAGTCTTCAGAAGTCATCAACAGGAATCTCATAATATCAAGTGATATTGAGAGATTCCTAGTCATTCCTTCCTAATACTTTCGCTACGACAAGAATTTCTACTGATGATAAGATATTCGCCATGCAAAAATCTACACCGTCAACAAAAATTCTTTCCAGAGCAAAAGTCTTCAGAAGGCATTATTAATAATATCTCAATATCAAGGAAGTCTTGTATGAAAGTCTTTATAAGACATTCAAAAATAAGGAAGTTTTTAGCAATGACTACACATAATTATCATCAACAAGCTTACCAGATTCTCTCCTCATTCAAAAGAAAAAGCAAAAATATTTTCATTTGCATTCGCGTGTTATTTATTTAACAAACCAAATAAAGATGAACTAAATCTAACATTTAGTTCATCTTTGTTTGGTTTGTTAAATAAATAACATACGAATGCAAATAAAAATATTTCTACCTTTTCTTTTGTATGAGGAGTGAATCTGTGAGGTTGTTAATGCCGTAATTTTGTGTAGTCATTGTTGAAAACTTCTTTATTTTAGATTGTCTTCTGAAGACTTTTGTACATGACTTCCTTAATGTTGAGAGATTACTAATAATGCCTTTTGAAGACTTTCTCTTTGGCAAGATTTCTGCTAACTGTGTAGACTTTTGCATGGCAGATATCTTGTCATCAGTAGAAATTCTTGTCGTAGCGAAAGTCTTCAGAAGGCATGACTAGTAATCTCTTAATATCGCTTGATATTAAAAGATTACTATTGATGCCTTCTGAATACATGCACTCTAACAAGTATTTCTGGCGACAGTGTAGACTTTTGCATGGTGGATATCTTGTCATCTATATTAGAGAAGAGAGATCAACAAAAAGGTTGAGAGATTGAGATTGTTTAGTTTGTCCACTAACTCGAGCAAAGTTTTATGACAGGGTCATGAGCATGGAGTTACGTAATATTTGATAGGCTTGGTAGAGTCGGTTTAGTTCAAGCATTACGTAACTCCTTGCTTATTAATTTATCAAATATTTTGAAGGTTGGTTGAGCAAGCTGCATTGTGCAACGCTCGATAAAAATGAGCTATTCAACTATTGGGACCACATATTCAATGTGCATCAACATATTTTGACCTAAAATATACACAACGACCCTCCATGTATCCTTTAAGGCTTCTGAAGAAAGTGTTCTGAATGTCTTTTTCAATGCTAGCTTACAAGAGATCAGGAACTCTATACCAACTTCAAAGATGACAATGAACAACTTGAATACAATATCAGCAAGCTGGAGGCAAGCTTGAAAATTATCGGGATTCACATACTATAGCAAGCCTCTAATCTTCTCCAAATAATGTTGAAAGCATGCTAAGGCAAGATAACACAATCAATTAATTCATATTTCTAAGTGAGTAATGATACTCAATTTGTCTTTCAATCTTATTTGTGGTTTCGATTAGGACAATAGCAGTAGAACTAATCGAAACCAAAAGTAAGAAGGCATGGGATACAATTTAAAATTTAGAAATTGTCGCCTTCTCTTAGATTCCTTACTTTAACTACAGTTTCTGTTGGCGCAAGTTTTCTAGACTTATTGTACATTATTTCAATCCACGATTCCTGTAAGGCTACTTTCTTGGTCTTTTGATATTTTCTATCTAGGTGATAATCCCGACCACGCTACCTAGTTGCAGCTCCCTTGCAAAGTGTCCATCTGCATTATTTTTCTTTCAGAGAGACAATAAATTAATTTACATCACCAGATACACTTTCATATTTGCACTTGATTCAGATTTCTCATGTTTTAAGATAATTTCATCGGCCAAATTTGCTAGAAGTTACTTTCTACCCTATGTATCTTCTTCAATTAGCTCTCAGATGATATAGTCATCTATCAACTCACCTTTCTCTCACATACATTCTCCTTCGGCTCCTTCTGGTGTATAATCATCTTCTCGATCAACCCTTCCATATAAATTTGGTCCAGGGGAAATTCTATTAGTTTTCCATTCTTGATTGATGTAGTGGGAGGCTTCGAAGGCATTCTCAGAGTCTAATGCACACTTGAAGTTAAGTCCAATTGTTATTGGTTCTCTACAATGACACCAAATATTGATCCCTTCTCAAAACTTGACACACATAAACACGATCAACAACCATCAGTAATTCGTAACAGGGTATCTGCACTCTCTTCATGGGCCCCTTATCCTTATCAATTCGAATGATCAGTGCCTAATCAGTTAAAAACTGCATTCACAAAAATATTGTACTTTGTGTGTGTTGTCCCGGTGACCTTATCAATAATACTTACTTAACTCCTAGACATATAATAGTGGATCCGTCTGCATGCACCTTATTCTTCCTAGCCCATCTAGGGCTTAAATTGAATAAACAGATGACTAGAAAATTTCAACAGATGCCATATCTGTTTAAATTGTGAAAAAATTGCAGACATCTGTTACGACAGATATACCTATCTGTTCCAACAGAATGTCAATATGTTGTAAGTTATCTGATAGATGGAATATATTTTGTAACAGATTACCCATCTATTAGATTTATTTTAAAGCAATTTTCTTTTCTTTCCGAAATACAATAAAAGATAAAATATTGTATTTAGGTCCTCTTTTTTAATTTACATATTTGAAAAATTAGCAGTTTTATTTAATTAAGGGATATAAACAGTTGTGACTTTTTGTTTGACTAACCCCTTCCAATTCAATCATTTATAAATAGTCCTCTCCGGCCTCCTTCCTCACTCTCACTTGTTCATTCTACTACACTTACAACAATACAAATATGGCAGACCCAAATTCGTACAAGAAGATTCATATCAAGTTCTTGCGAAAACTTCAAAGGCAGTTTGATGAACTCCTGAGAGATTTGGCCGACTTCGAAGCAAGGTTGAGGAGGGTCCTGCTGCTGCCGGATGAAAATTGTCCGATTGACAATAATAATAGTAATAATAATAATAATAATAGTAATGATAATAATAATAGTAGTAATAATAATTAGGTTGTGTTTTTACTTTCTTTTAGCGTATGTATTTTTCTTTGTTATATTGGATCTACCTAAGGGATTCAAAAATTTATGTTTGGTTTGGTCGGCTTTGAATTTTTAATTCTTAGTTAATATTTAATTATCATTGATTAATTCTATTTATTCCTTATTCTCAACATGTAGATGGTTAGAACTAGGGATTGAGCATTTGTGGCAATAGAGTTTAATCTAATGCGACAGACGTATCATATGTTGCAACAAGCGGTTATTAATAAAAAAAGAGTTATTGTTGAGAGAGTGATGAAAATCATGATTCTCCTATTATTTAATATGAAAAACAGTTCATAAATAGATAATATGAAACTAAATGATATACACAATTTATAATTGTAAAAAAAGATTATTTAATTAAAAAAAAGTCACAGTATTGGATTAATTAACTTATATGATGATTGTTAAGAAAAAGCAGAACAGTCATGACTTTTTGTCTAAAACACATTCAATAATGTTGCAGATGCATCAAATTCCCCATCTGTTGCGACTGGTGAATCAACTATTAGAAAAAATAAAAAAAAATCCTAAAATAGATGGTCAATTTGTTGCAACAGATGGTATATCTATTGCAACATATGTGTTATTTGATGCAACAGATATACAATCTGTTGCCATAACTCAATAAAAATGATTATTATTTTATTAAAGAAACAATTATTGAAAAAGGTGTCTTCGATTTTTAAATTGAGAAAAAGGTTATTTAAATTTAAGAACTAATTAATTATTAAAAGTTGAAAAGTCATGACTTGTCACAATAATAAAAAACTCACCAGCTTGATTTAATTAAGTCATTTCTTTTCACAGAAAATAATAAATAAATAAATGATAACACAATTTAAACCATAGAAAAATGGTTATTTAATTTGAATAATTGACGTTAATATTAAATAAGCGTCATTTCTTTTCACTAAAAATATTTTTGTTTTTAAATCTGTTTCATTAATTTATATAATAAAAAATTTAGCAAATTTAGATTTAATAATATGATGATAATTTAAAAAAAATATAGATTATATGTTGCAACAGATAGATTATCTGATGCAACAGGTTATCTATTTGTTGCAACAGATGATATATTTGTTACAAATGAGTTATCTGACGCAACAGGTATAGAATTTGAAACGTCATGACTTATCACAATATTGCTTAATTTAATTAAATTATAACTTTTTATAATAATTAAGAATGTCATTAATAAATAGAGGTGAATAGTTGTGCCTTTAAATCTGTTTTATTAATTTATTTATATAATACAAAAGTCATAAAAATTGGATTAATGATATGATGATAATTTTTTTTTTAAAAAAGATAGATTATATGTTGCAACAGATATATTATCTGATGCAACAGGTTGTTTATTTGTTCCAACAGATGATATATATGATATCACATATGAGTTATCTGATGCAATAGATATAAAATCTATTGTCACAACTCAGTAAAAATGATTCTTGGAAAGAATTAATTAATAATAATAATCAGAAAAGTCATGACTTATCACAATAATGATTAATTTAATTAATTCATAACTTTTTACAGTAATAAAAAATGTCATTAATAAATGGAGGTGAACAGTTATGACTTTTTGCCTTACACATTCAAGTTCAATCCTCTATAAATAGGTCCCTCCTTACTCAATCGTTCATTCTACTACACTCTATTTATTTTTTGCTCTTGTTACACCTTCAACTACTTACTTTTCAAGGACTTGATAGATTTTTTCTGTCTCTGGTAAGTTTTTTTCTTATTTTTTGTGTAAATATACGTTATATTACAGTCGAATTCTTTCTTTTCTTTACTTTTGTTTTTACATGTTTTGTCAATTTATATGTGTTCTAGATATGCTGATCTAGTGTGGGATATCGCTATTTATGAGACTCCATGCGGGAAATGCAGAAGGAGGTTCACGACCTGCAGTGGGAGTTGGCCGTCGTCAGAGTAAGGATGCTACGGGAGATCCGCAGATTGAGGAGGGCGCTGCTGCTGCCGATTGAAGATTATCTAGATGGCCATACAAATAATAATGATAATGATGTTAATAATAATTAAGATTATTTTTTTCTTTCACCTATGTATTTTTATTTTTTTGTTTAACAAAAAATTTATGTTTGATCCACTTTAATGTTTTAGTTCTTATTTAATTTTTGTGCTGTCTATTTCTTCTTCTCGACAAATGACATATCTACAATTAAGGAATAATTTGAATCCAGTATTAATAGCAAGAGATCAATATATGAGTTATCTGTTGGGTTTATGACAGGAGTTGTATTATGTTGTTCGCAATATATTATTATCTATTGCAACAGAATAATTATCTGTTGCAACAGATAAATATTCTTTTGCAACAGATATATATTCTAGTACAATAGATTACTTTTCTGTTAGAACAGATAAATAATCTGGTGCAATAGATTAATTGTCTGTTTGAACAGATCACTGATCTGTTACAAAAGAATACCCATCGATTCGATTCATATTACGGGCACCTAGAACCATAAACATGAATCTAATATTAGCTTTTGTTGCAACAAAATATTTATCTGGTGCCACAGATGATGGATCTGTTTAAATAGATTGCTCTGATGTTGCATTCATGTTCGCATGCTAGCTATTGTTGAAAAAATAGCACACTAGCAGTTACCCAGATGACAAATTCAACTAAAAAACATAATTTGACTTACCAAAGTCTCATCTCAAGTAAATGCCAAAGTTGAAAGTGATGTACGAAATAAAATTTGACCTAAGAAATTGGTCAAAGAGCAGCAGTTGCGGTAACAACAACAAAAAAAATGGTCAACAAGAAGAATATGAAGATTATAATGAACTATAAGATAATGATAATAAATCAAAAGATGATGAATAAAGCAGCAGCAACAATGAAAAACAAATATCGTAAAGAGAGAGTAAATAACAACGGATGAGAAGAGAGAGGAACTTGCATTTTTTCCCTTTGTTTCCCATTATATTAACTAACATTTGGATCAAAGTATAAATTTCAAAACTTGTGGGTTATTTTGAAATTTTCCAAACTTTCTTAATCCATAATTAAGTAATTGTCATCTACACTCAATTATTAAGACTTGTGTCAACTACACCTCATATAAAAACTTTTTTGTCACCTATAGCCCAAGGCCCCCTTATGGTATCTATAAAAATTATAGAGAACGAATGGGCTCTTTTTTTGAAGAAATTAATGGGTCTGCTATGATACCTATTACCAGGGGCGGATCTAGGATTTGAAGGTTGTGGGTGCTCACTTCCTTTAATGAAAAAAAGAAAAAAAGTGTGTTGTTACTAGGAAACAAACCCATACCACTTTGGATATTAAGGATCTTAAGTTCCACACCAAAGACAAAGCACCTAGCAATCATTTATGTCAATGGATTCTTAACAATACATTATAACTAATTTTGTTGTATTTCTATATAAATATATAAAATTTTATCGGGGTCAATGGGTGCTCAAGCACCCGCCACGGACCACGTGGGTCCACCCCTGCCTATTAGTATATGATAAATACCATGAGGTATCATATAGGATAGATGAGTGATTTCCAAGGAGTGAACTAGTCCTCCAGGATTCCAGCCACTATTACATACCATATGAGTATTATTATAATGGACCAGGGAGTGTTTTTTTTTTTTGAAGGAATTAATTTGCCCTCGATGATACCTTGTTAGTATTTGATATATATACCAAGTTGGTGTCACAAAGATAGTTTTTCTTGAAGGATCCTGTCAGTATATGAAAATCTTACATTAGCATTATATTCAAAGAGTTGTTGGTTAATTCAAGTTTGTTATGTAATTGAAGCACTTAGCCAAGGAGTTGCTAAAAGAGGTGCACGTCTAGTTTATGTGGTAAGAAGGTGCAAGACTCTTGAGCAAGTATAAGACACAGTCTATTCGCTTGGATCACCACATGTTATTCCGGTCGCTGCTGATGTTTCCAAAGTTAAAGATTGCCAATGGTTGAACAAGTAGACACACGTTTCCTACGTGGCAACTTGTGTAAGATTGTCACGTACATGACACATAGATGTCACATAGGATGTGTTCTAATCAAATTTATACAATTTTAAGTGTCACTTGTGTAGACACAAAATTGTAGAATATAAATATCAGTTGAGGCCAAATTAAAAGTCATGCTTATATGTATTGTGCCTAAAAAATATGTTAACTATGTTTAAGTGAATGCTTTAATTTTGTTGACAATTTAATATCCTGTAGTGGATCATTCAGGTGAACAATGCTGGTGTGGTGATCCTATTCATGTTTGAGGACCTTGTATAAGTCAATAGCGCTGCACCTACAATGGTAAACCATATTATTTTCTCTTAAGTAGCTAATCGGTTAAGTCATTGTTTCACAAAATGCCTAATTGCCCTGGAGAATTGTTTTTGTAGGTCACTTGCAATTTTTCTTTGAAGTCTTATGACATTTTTACAAGAAATCTCATTTTTATGCATACAACATCTGCAAATGACATTTTCTTCTATGCGTTTTATAAGTGGTTAAGAGATCTTAGCTCCTCAAGTTTGTTGGGGCTTTGGGTTGTAGGTGACAAAAAAGTTTTTAAATGATGTGTAGGTGACACAAGTATTAATAACTGAGTGAAGGTGAAAATTACTTAATTATAGATTAAGAAAGTTTGAAAAATTTTAAAATAACTCACAAGTTTTTAAATTTACACTTTGATCCAAATGTTAGTTAATATAACGAGAAATGAAGGGAAAAAACATGTTTCTCTCTCTTCTCATCCGTTGTTATTTTCTCTCTCTTCGCGATATTTGTTGTTCATTGTCGCTGCTACTTTATTCATCATCTTCTAATTCATTATCAGCATCTTATACTTCATTATCATTTTCATATTCTTCTTATTAACCATTGTTGATGTTGTTGTTACCGCAACTGCTGCTCTTTGACCAATTTCTTAGGTCAAATTTTGCTTTGTACATCACTTTCAACTTTGGCATTTACTTGAGAGGAGACTTTGATAAGTCAAATTATGCTTTTTAATTGAATTTGTCATCTGGGTAACTACTAGTGTGCTATTTTTTCAACAATAGCTAACACGCGAACATGAATGCAACATAAGAGAAATTCGTTTAAACAGATCCATCATCTGTGGCACCAAATAAATATTCTGTTGCAATAGAAGACTCATGTTGGATTCATGTTTATGGTTCTAATTGCCCGTAATATGAATCGAATAGATGGGTATTCTTTTGTAACAGATTAGTAATCTATTCAAACAGATAATTAATCTATTGCACCGGATTAGTAATCTGTTTCAACAGATAAATAATTTGTTGCACCAAATTAGTTATCTATTCCAACAGAAAAGTAATCTATTTCAATAGAATATATTTTTGTTACAAAAGAATATTTATCTATTAAAACAGATAGTTATTCTGTTGCAACATATCAATAATCTATTTTGAACAACATAATACAGCTACTGTCACAAATCTAATAGATAACTCATATGTTGATCTCTTGCTATTGATACTGAATTCAAATTATTCATTAATTTTAGATATGTCATTTGTTGAGAAGAAATAAACATCATGAAAATTAAATAAGAATTAAAACGTCAAAGTGGATCAAACATAATTTTTTTACTAAACAAAAAAAATAAAAATACACAGGTAAAAGAAGAAAATAATCTTAATTATTATTATAATCATTATCATTATTATTTTTATGGCTAGCCGGCCAATCTTCAACTGACAGCAGCAGCGCCCTACTTAGCCTGTGGATCTCTCTCAAAATCCTTACTCTGACGGCGCCAACTCCTACTGCAGGTAATGAACCTCCTTCTGCAGTTCTCGCACAACGTCTCGTAAAAGAGCGACATCCCATACTGGATCTGTCATATCTAGAACACGCATAAATTGACCAAATACGTAGTAAAAAGGTAAAGAAAAGAAAGAATTTAAATGTAATACAACGTATATTTACACAAAAAACAAGAAAAAAACTTGCTAGAGACAGGGAAAAGCTATCAAGTCCTTGAAGAGAAAGTATTTGAAGGTGTAACAAGAGCAAGGAATAAGTAGAGTGTAGTAGAATGAACGATTGAGTAAGGAGGGACCTATTTATAAAAGATTGAACTTGAATGTGTTAGGCAAAAATTCGCAACTATTCACCTCTATTTATTAATGACATTTTTCATTACTGTGAAAAGTTATGACTTAATTAAATTAAGCAATATTGTGATAATTCATAACTTTTTAGATTATTATTATTAATTAATTCTTTCCAAGAACCGTTTTTATTGAGTTGTGAAAACAGATTCTATATCTATTGCATCAGATAACTCATATGTGACAATAGATATATCATCTGTTGCAACAAATAAATAACCTGTTGCATCAGATATATATCTATTGTAACATATAATATATCTTTTTTTTAAAAAATTATCATCATATCTTTAATCTAAATTTTCTGAATTTTTTATTATATAAATAAATTAATAAAATATATTTAAAGGCGGAACTGTTCACCTCAATTTATTAATGACATTCTTGATTACTGTAAAAAGTTATTACTTAATTAAATTAAGCAATATTGTGATAAGTCATGACTTTTCAGCTTATTATTATTAATAATTAGTTCTTTCCAGAAACCATTTTTATTGAGTTATGACAACAGATTCTATACCCGTTGCATCAGATAACTCATATGTGACAACAGATATATCATTTGTTGCAACAAATAGATAACCTGATGCATCAGATAATCTATCTGTTGCAACATATAATCTATCTTTTTTTAAAAAATTATCATCATATCATTAATCCAAATTTGCTGACTTTTTATTATATAAATTAATAAAATAGATTTAATAGCGCAACTGTTTACCTCCATTTATTAATGATATTCTTGATTACTGTAAAAAAGTTATGACTTAATTAAATTAAGCAATATTGTGATAAGTCATGACTTTTCAGCTTATTATTATTAATAATAATTTCTTTTCAAGAACCATTTTTATTGAGTTGTGACAACAGATTCTATACCAGTTGCATCAGATAACTCATCTGTGACAACAGATATATCATCTGTTGTAACAAATAGATAACCTATTGCATCAACTAATCTATCAGTTGTAACATATAATCTATCTTTTTTAAAAAAAATTATCATCACATCATTAATCCAAATTTGCTGACTTTTTTATTATATAAATTAATAAAACAGATTTAAAAACAAAAATATTTTTTGTGAAAAGAAGTGGCCCTATTTAATATTAACGTTAATTATTCAAATTAAATAACCATTTTTTATGATTTAAATTATGTTTTTCATTTATTTCCTTATTATTTTTTGTGAAAAGAAATTACTTAATTAAATCAAGCTGGTGAGTTTTTTATTATTGTGACAAGTCATGACTTTTCAATCGCAATAGATGGGGAATTTGATGCATCAGCAACATTGTTTGTTTGTTTAATGTGTTTAGACAAAAAGTCACGGTCACGACTGTTCACCTTTTTCTTAACATACAACATCATATAACCTAATTAATCTAATGTTGTGACTTTTTTTATTAAATAATCTTTTTTATACGATTATAAATTGTGTATATCATTTAGTTCCTTATTATTTATTTATGAATTGTTTTTCATATTAAATAATAGGAGAATCATTACTTTTCACCACCCTCACAACAATAACCCTTTTTTATTAAAATCGTCTGTTCAACATATGATCCATCTGTCGCATCAGATTAAACTTTGTTGCCACAAATGCTCAATCCCTACCTCCAACCATCAACATATTGAGAATAAGGAATAAATAGAATGATAATTAAATATTAAATAAGAATTAAAAATTCAAAGTCGACCAAACCAAACATATATAGATTTTTGTATCCCTTAGGTAGATTTTATATAAAAAAGAAAAATACATACGCTAAAAGAAAAAACATAACCTAATTATTATTACTACTATTATTATTATCATTACTATTATTATTATTATTATTATTATTATTATTATTATTATTATTATTATTATTATTATTATTATTATTATTATACCTATTATACTTGTCAACTGGATAATTTTCATCCGGCAGCAGTAGGGCCCTCCTCAGCCTTGCTTCGAAATTGGTCAAATCCCTCTGGAGTTCATCAAACTGCCTTTGAAGTTTCTACAAGGACTCGCTATGAATCATCTTGTACGAATATGGATCAACCATATTTGTACTGTAAGTGTAGTAGAATGAACGAGTGAGAGTGAGCAAGGAGGCCGGAGAGACCTCTTTATAAATGATTGAATTGGAAGGGGTTAGTCAAACAAAAAGCCACGACTGTTCATATCCATAGAGTAAATAAAACTGTTGACTTTTTGAATATGAAAATTAAAAAAAAATGGATCTAAATACAATATTTTATCTTTTATTATATTTCAAAAAAAAAAATAATTGCTTTAAAATAAATCTAACAGATGGGTAATATGTTGCAAAATATATTCCATATGTCAAATAACTTACAACATATTGACAATCTGTTACAATAGATTGATCATCTGTTGTAACAGATGTCTGCATTTATTTCATAATTTAAATAGATGTGGCATCTGTTGCAACTTGCTAGTCATCTGTTTATTCAATTTAACCCATAGATGGGCTAGGAAGAATAAGGTACGTGCAGATGGATCCACTATCATATGTGTAGGAGTTAAGTAAGTATTACTAATAAGGTCACCGGGACTACACACACAGAGTACAATGTTTTTGCGAATGCAGTTTTTAACCTATTAGGCACTGATCATTCAAACAAGATCCTGCATTGTATGGTTAAGTTTGATGGGTTAGAATTGATAAGTCTAAGGGCCCCATGAATATGGTACAGATACCCTGTTATGAATTATGAGGGTTGTTGCTCGTGTTTATGCGTGTCAAATTTTTAGAAGGGATCAATATTTGGTGTCATTGCAGAGATCCAATAGCGATTAGACTTAACATTAAGTGTGCACTGGGCTCTGAGAATGTCTTCGAAGCCTCGCACTGCATCAAACAAGAATGGAAAACCAATAAAAATTCCCCTAGACTAAATTTATATGTAAGGGTTGATCGAAAAATGATTATACACCAAAAGGAGCCGAAGGAGAATGCCTGCGAGGGAAAGGGGAGTTGATGAATTACTATATCACTTGAGAGATAATTAAAGAAGAGACATAGGGTAGAAAGTAACTTCTAGCGAATCTGACCAAAAAAATTATCTTAAAACATGAGAAATCTGAATCAAGTGAAAATATGAAAGTGTATCCGGTAATGTAAATTAGTTTGTTGTCTCTATGAAAGATAAATAATGCAGATGGACACTTTTATAGGGAGCTATGACTAGGTAGCGTAGTCGGGATTATCACCTAGATAGAAAATAGTAGAAGACTAAGAAAGCAACCTTACGGGCACAGTAAGTCTAGAAAAGTTGTGCCAACAGCAATTGCAGTTAAAGTAAGGAATCTAAGAGAAGGTGGCAAGTTCTGAATTTTAAATTGTATCCCATGCCTTCTAATTTGTGGTTCTGATTACCTGATAAGAACCACAAATGAGATCGAAAGGCAAATTGAGTATTATTACTTCCTTAGCAATATGAATTAATTGATTGCGTTTTCTTGCCTTAGCATGATTTTAACATTTCTTAGATAAGATCAAAGGCTTGCTGTAGTATGAGAATACCGATAATTTTCAAGCTTACCTCCAGCTTGCTTATTTGGTAACCAAACTTGTCATTGTCATCTTTGAAGTTGGTATAGAGTTCCTGGTCTCATGTGAACTCGATCAAGAACACTATCTTCAAAGTTGTGGCATTGAAGAAGACCTTTAGAACACTTTCTTCAGAAGCCTTAAAGGATACATGAAAGGTCATTGTGTCTGTTTTAGTTCAAAATATGTTAATGCACACTCAAGATATGATCCCAACCATTGAACAACTCACGTTTATCGAGCGTTGCTCAAAGTAGCTTGCTCAACCAACCTTCAAAGGAATTGATAAATTAATAAGTAAGGAGTTACGTAATGTTTGATCTAAACCAAATCTACCAAGCTTATTAAACGTTACGTAACTCCAGGATCATTACCTTATCAGAAAACTTCGCTCAAGTTAGTGGAAAAATCAAACGAGCTCAATCTCTTAGCCTTCCTGCTGATCGTTCTTCTCTAATATAGATGACAAGATACCTGCCATGCAAAAGTCTACACCATCGCCAGAAATGCTTGTCAGGGTGTAAGTCTTCAGAAGGCATCAATAGTAATCTCTCAATATTAAGTGATATTGAGAGATTAATAATCATGCCTTCACAAGATTTTCGCTATGGCAAGAATTTCTGTTGATGAAAAGATATCTGCGATGCAAAAGTCTACACCGTCAGCAGAAATCTTGCTAGAGCAAAAGTCTTCAGAAGGCATTATTAGTAATCTCTCAACATCAAGGAAGTCTTGTACGAAAGTCTTCAGAATACATTCAAAAATAAGGAAGTTTCTAGCAATGACTACACATAATTACGACATCAACAGCCTCACCAGATTCATTAATAGTTCAAAAGAAAAGGAAGAAATATTTTCATTTGCATTCACATGTTATTTATTTAACAAACCAAACAAAGATGAAATAAATTTAGCATTCCAAGATTAACCAATGCTAGATTTAGTTCATCTTTGTTTGATTTGTTAAATAAATAACATACCAATGCAAATGAAAATACTTTTGCCTTTTTTTGTGAACGAGGAGAGAATCTAGTGAGGTTGTTGATGGTAATTATGTGTAGTCATTACTGAAAACTTCCTTATTTTTGAATGTCTTCTAAAGACTTTCGTATAAAATTTCCTTGATATTGAGAATATCTTCTAAAGACTTTCGCTCTGGTAAGAATTTTTGCTGACAGTGTAGACTTTTGCATGACGGATATTTTTGTCATTAGCATAAATTCTTGCTATAGCGAATGTCTTGGGAAGGCATGAGTAGGAATATCTCAATATCACTTGATATTAAAATATTACTATTGATGCCTTCTGAAGATTTGCGCCATGGCAAGCATTTCTGCTGATGGTGTAAACTTTTGCATGGCGGATATCTTGTCATCTATATTAGAGAAAAACGATCAGTAAAAAGATTAAGAGATTGATCTTATTTGATTTATCCACTAACTCGGACAAAAATTTTTGATAGGGTAATAAGCCTGGAGTTACGTAACATTTGATAGGCTTGGTAGAGTCGGTTTAGATCATACATTACGTAACTCTTTTCTTATTAATTTATTAAATTCCTTAAAGGTTGGTTGAGCAAGATGCCTTGAGCAACGCTCGATAAAAGTGAGTTGATCAATGGTTGGGACCACATCTTGAGTGTGCATCAACACAGTTTGACCTAAAAACATACATAGCGACCCTACATGTATCCTTTAAGGCTTCTAAAGGAAGTATTTTGAAGGGCTTGTAGAGTGCCACAACTTTGAAGATGGTGTTCCTGATCGAGCTCACAAAAGATCAGGAGATCTATACCAAATTCAAAGACGGCAACAACAAGCTTGAATACCAAATTATCAAGCTAGAGGCAAACTTGAAAATTATCAAAAATTCACATACTAGAGAAAGCCTCTGATCTTTTCAAAGCTATGTTAAAAGCATGCTAAGGCTATAAAACATAATCAATTATAACCATATTACTAAGGAAGTAATGATACTCAATTTTCCTTTTAATCTCGTTTGTGGTTTCGATCAGGTCAACAACAGTGGACCTAATTGGAACCACAAACAAGAAGGCATGAGATGCAATTTAAAAATTCAAAAATTGCTGCTATCGCTTAGATTCCTTACTTTAACTGCAGTTGCTGTTGGCAAAAATTTTCTAGACTTACTGTACATTATTTCAACTCTCGATGCTCGTAAGGCTATTTTCTTGGTCTTCTACTATTTTCTATCTAGGTGATAATCCCGACCATTCTACCTAGTCGCAGTTCCCTAGCAAAATGACCATGTGTAATATTTTTCTCTTAGAGAAACAACAGATGGATTTTTCATTACTGGATAAAATTTGTTATTTTCACTTGATACAAATTTCTCACGTTTTAAGATAATTTCATCGGTCAGATTCACTAGAAGTTACTTTCTACCCTATGTATCCCCTTCAATTATCTCTCAGATGATATAGTCTTTCATCAACCACCCATTTTACCTCGAAGGCATTCTCCTACCGCAACTTTTGACATATAATCATCACCCCAAGCAATCCAATCATATAAATTTAGGCTAGGGAAATAACTATATTAGTTTTCTATTTTTGTTAGATCCAGTGATAGGCTTCGAAGGCATTCTCAGAGTCCAATGCACCCTAAAAGTTAGTCCAATCGCTATTGAATCTCTTTGTAATGACACCAAAACTAGATCCCTTCACAATTCTTGAAACATAAACATGAGCAACAACCGACATTAAATCTTAATAGGGTATCAGAATCATATTCATGGTCCCTCAGACTTATCAGTTCGGACCTACCAAACTTAACTATAAAATTGCAAATATCTTTTTTGAATGATCTATGACTAATCGGTAAAAACAACATTCATAAAATCAATGTACTCTATATGTGTTTCCACGATAACATTATCAGCAATACATACCTCCCACATATGAGTGATTCCATCTACATGCGGCTTATTCCTCCAAACCTATCTTTACTATAGCCTATTGTGATAGTCGAGCAAAAGTTGATCAACTTTCAGTTCCTTATATCTACAAAGAAGAGGAAAAAAATTAATTTCACAGAAAAAATATTATCTATCTATTGCAACAGATGTAGAGTCTGTTGCATCAGATATGGAGTCTGTTACACCAGATGTGGAGTCTGTTGCAACAGATATGGAGGCTGATGCAATAGATGTAGAGTCTATTTGAATACATCAAACCAGCCTTACTGGTGATTTGATTTGTTGCAACAGTTGCTTCGTTTGTTGTAACATCAACAACAACATAAACTACAAAGAAACAACATCAACAATAAAGAAACAATAATATTTGTTTCAATATCATCAACAACAAAGAAGCAACATCCTTTTTCCAACACCATCAACAACACCAAACCGCAAGCTCCAACAACACCAAACCCACCAACAACATCAATAATAGTATAAACAACAAAGAAACAAATAAAATACATACAAAAAATGATACTGCCAACAAGGCTTTTAAACTTCTCCCAACAGAATACTTTTTTTGCATATTGTAATAAAAATTCTCAGTTCGTTTATTCAACACTTAAAAGTTCCTTCAAAATTTTTAAATAAATATGATATAGGTAAATGATAATTAAATAAAAAAATAGATCTAATAACTTGCAAAGAGGAAGACAAGAATGAAAGAGCAATAGTGAACCTTACCTTAATGTCAAAAGGGGATCAAAACAACAATTTCAGTCAAGAAAATATATGGATCGGTTTAGATCTGAAAGAATCTTTATAAGAAAGAGAAGAAAAAAGGTTTTGATAACCCTAAAGAGGCGAGAAAGAAAAAGATGAGAGATGAATAAAATAAATTTAGAAGCTAAAGGAGAGATGAGATAATCCTAGATGTATTGTGTACATAGACGTGGATTTCAATATTTATTAATTGATATAATTAGTATTCATTAATAATTTGAGGGGCATAAGGAAGACCGGTAACATTGAAAATACAAGATAAGACTACTCAATGAACTTATTTTTGAGTTATCCAAGAAACTCGAGACTCTTTATTTTTTACCGTATTTTATAGTACTACTTTATCTACTTGGAAAGAAGCTTTCTTTAAAATTAAAAGAAAAAAAGATTTCAAAAAGATATGTCATCTGTTGTAATAGATAGGAATATTTGTTTAAAAATCTCAATAGCACAGTCATCTGTCACAACAGATATATATATCTGTTTAAAAATCCCAAAAGCTCACTGATGCAAATATCCATTTGATAATTAAATCATATATGTCATCTGTTACAATAGATATCAATATCTATTTAAATATCCCAACAGCTCAATCATTTGTGACAACCAATACAAATTTACATTTGATAATTAAATCAGATATATCATCTGTTACTATAGATATCAATATTTGTTTGAAAATTTTCAACAGCTCAGTCATCTATCATAATAGATGCAAATGTTTATTTAATAATTAAATCAGATATGTCATCTGCTACAACAGATATGAATATCTGTTAGAAATTTCCAACAACTCAGTCTTTTGTTCCAATAGAATTCATTGCAATTAATTTAGGTGGAACTAGGGATGAATGAGCTTATAGGGTCAACTACAACTTTAATTGAGTCTTTATAATTGAATGGTGTTGGTATTGCATTTATCCCGACCCAAGTCATCAATCGATCACTCTGATTTGAAATGAGCTCTTATTAACTTTATGTTAAGATTAATAGTACCTAAATTGATTTAGGTAGAACTAGGGATGAATGAATGAGCTCATAGGGTCAACAACAACTTCAATTGAGTCTTTGCAATCGCATGGTGTTGGTATTGTATTTATCCCTACCCGAGTCATCGATCAATCACTCTGAGTTGAAATGATCTCTCATTAACTTAATGTTAAGATTAATAGTACCTAAATTGATTTAGATAGAACTATGGATGAATGAATGAGCTCATAGGGTCAACAACAACTTCAATTGAGTCTTTGCAATTGTATGGTGTTGGTATTACGCTCATCCCGATCCGAGTCATTGATCGATCACTCTAAGTTGAAATGGACACTCATTAACTTAATATTTTAAAAATTATATCTTTGAAATTTTAAAAATTAATTACGATCAATTTGGACCAAATTAACAATTTCAAAACTTGTCATTCTTTCCAAAATTACAAATTAACCCATATAAATCATCCATTTGTGGGAAAAACTTTACCTCATTTCAAATTTTAAGTTCTCTCTCTTCTCTCTCTCTCTCTCTCAATAATACAGACAATAACTACTTAACATATTGGTCATCCCTTCAAAACAGATCAATTTTCTTCCCATTTCCAACTGCATAGTTATTATTTTTGACTTTATTCTCGCTTGTATCCATTATTTTCTCAGTCTTCATAGGTAACAGAGTTCGAGAAGAGTTCTACATTTCTTCTTTACTCTAAAAATTAGGGCTTTTTAGTTAATGATGAAAAATAAGACTTCTAGTTGTGTTATTTTCGAGAATGGGTTAGCAATTTTGTGTTTTGATGCTAAAAAGGTAGGAAGTACCAAAGAAAACCCTAGTTTTTATCTCAGTGTTTTGTTACCTTTTGTGGTATTATTGAATGGTGTTTGTGGAGTTATTGGTGGATGTTGTTGGTGGATGTTGTTGGTGGTGTCGGTATTTGTATTATTGATGGTGGTTTCGGGGGTCTTGGTGTTGGTATTGATATTGGTGGCATTGGTGGTGGTCTTGGTGGCATTGGTGCTGGCATTAGAGGTGGTATTTGTTGTGGTGTTAGTAGTGGTCTATCTGTTGCAACAGGTGGGAGATCAGTTGGGAGATATTAAATAGGTCTTCAAACAGATTCCCCATCTATTCCAACTGATGGGTTATCCATTAGAGTATTTTTTTTTTGTAATGCGGCATAGAATAATTTATTGAAATTTATCTCACCTTTTTTAAAAATTATGCAGACATCAAATGCAATGTATTTTTTGTTTTTTCTATTGTTTATAGTTAAAAGATATCTCCCAAAAGAAAAAAACTAAAAGTGGATCAACTTCTAACTACCCAACAAAAAAAGGCTAGAGTACAGATAGATTTGGAGGAACTTCCTAAACAATCTCAGTCGGGTAAAAATAAAGATGAGGAAAGTGATAACTCATTCTCACTAATAGAGCGTGAATTAATATCGAAATCCCAGCAATATCCTGTCAAAACCATTAGTATTGACAGATTTTGAGTTGCGATGCCGATGGGTAGCCCTGACAAAGTAACTGGTGATCTTGTACTTAAATGTGAATTGAGGAAAGGTTTTGATGAATTAAGGAGAATTATGAAGAATGAAAACATAGACAGACTTTTTAACAAGAGTTGCTTTGCTACTTTCTTGAGTTTCCTGAGGACTGCACTCTCCATTTCCCAATGAGCATGGTATCGGGTCTTATCAAGAACAGGATCAAGTATGCGGGGGATGATAAAGATCCGAAGGAGGGCAAAAACAAGATGGATGAAATCTGGATCAACTACTGTGGCATACCGGTTTGTTTTGGGTTGAAAAAGTTTGCCATAATGACGGGATTGAGATGCGATCGTCTAGAAAAATCTCTAATCAAGGAAACACCCCACAAAGGGTACAACAAATGCAAGGGAAATAAAGATGGGTTATTGAGCATTGTTGGACATAGTAGCTACAAAGCGGAGGATTTGATGGCAGATCTTGAGGATAAAGACATACCAAAGTGCTGCAGGGAGAAATTGTGCTTAGTTTGGTTTGTCCATTTTGTTTTATTGGCAAGAGACGTCAGGAAAGTAATAGAAGATGATTTGTTGGCGCTTCCTGATGATTTTGATAAATTCAATGACAATCCCTCGGGATATGACAGCTACTACTTAACTGTCCAATATTTACTGACAAAGATATCCATAAGGACGATCACATTATACGGTTTTACTTGGCTTTCATGGTAAAATTGATCACTATTTTTATTCATCCATTAATTTATATTGAATATAGTTATATTATGACTTTTTTTGCTTGCTTCCTATTTATATTTTTTAGTCTTGAGCATGTGAAGTCATTCCTACCCTCTAAAAGCAGTTCAAGGATTACCCAGATAAGGTTTCTCATCCAAGGATCCTTAGGTGGTTGGAGGCTGCAAAGGACAACAAAAAAAATATTAAGAAGTAGGAGGATGATATATTTAAGCCTCTGGATGATGCAGTACATCTTCTTTCAACTAAAATAATTTGCCTCAAAGAAAGATATTTAAACATATATTCTATCTGTTGTGACAGATGGGTTATCCGTTCCAATAGATTACCTGTCAACTGCTACTGGGGCAACAGATGAGTAATCTCTTGTGATAGATGATCCATATCTAACTAACAGATTACCCATCTACTATAAATTATACAACATATGGGCAATCTAATGCAACATATTGTCAATTTATTGTGACATAAAGATCAGCTGTTGCGGCAGCTAGATCATCTATTGCATAAGTTGGCTGTGTTAATATGTAACCCAACTGACTGCAAATTATTATTATATGATTTAAATACCTCCTGTCTTTTTTATAGGTTGTACATCCTTGGATAGTGCCTACCGTTGATGAGTTAGGGATGACTTATTTTCTTAATCTAGGTCTTGTTGATACAAAAGATGACCAATGTTGGAGTTAATAAAGAAGGAATTGGATGGAGCAACATTCATAAGAAGAGAATTTAGGCAAGGTCATCCTAATATTGAAGCTTTTTATGGCCAACCTCAAACTGCAATAGACGGGTACTTCTTCTGGAGGTATTGCTGGTGGAGTTGTTGATGATGGTGGCAGCCATCCTGATGCTGCTGCTGGAAGTCATGATTATGAGCATCTTTGTACTCAGCAAAAAATAAATATGTTTGAAAATACCCTTTGCACAGGTCCGTCTCACCCCTACACCGGTCCCTCTTACCTCTCTTCATCCTCATGTTCTCATTGCAAATGTAAAGTGTGCAAGGATGGAGAGGATAAAATCCATGAAAAGATAGAGGCTATTGCTAAAGCTACCAAGGATTTGAAATCCAGGAGGGGTGTTATACCATCCAAAAAGGTGAGGGAGCCATGCAATCCTACAGTGGCGGTTAGGAGAAAAAGAAGAAACATTAGAAAATTCTCTTCGTTCTAAAAATAGCAAAAATTGCAACTCCTCCCACTCCAAGAGTTGTTGAAGTTCATGGGCCGCTGAAGAAGGTGGACATATTCACAAAACTTGGCAAAGAGAAGAAGAAGGAACTGGAAGAAATCATGAATGGCAAGATGAAGGTTCAAAAAGAATACACCATGCATTCATTTGCTGCCAAATACTTCACAAATATGAAAAATATGAGTGAGTGCTACGAGGACAATGTAAGTTTACTTTTGCTAACCTAGCCTTCCAATCTACTCCATGAAGAAGAATCTACACAACAAATATGTAATCTATTGCAACAACTTAGTATTCTGTTGCAATATAATACACATCTGTTGCATAAGTTTTGTTAGCTAGGTAATCTGTGAACTAATTCAGATAACCCTCTGCAACAGATTATGTCCACTTTGTTTTTATTATTTATAATTACTAACCAATTTAAAAATTATCTTCTTATACCACAGTATGTTGATGAAATTTTGTATCTCATGAGGGTAGGCAATTAGCGTACCCGGATGCTTATGATGCTACCGATAGGATAATAGACCTCAACTTCTACAATAATTTCAAGGATAGGTACGATAATCTCCGTAAGCTAGATGGTCCCAATGGCTGGAGTTTTGATAAGTTAGTTTTCTATATTCCAATGGGATAAAGACTTGATTAACTATGGTAGAGAGAAGAGGCTATATCCACACGGCAAGAGCTGGACCAAGGCAAAGAGAATCCTTGTAGTCAGGAACGTGGAAGTCAAACATTTTCTTATTGTTGAGATACTACTCTATGAGGAAAATATTAAGGTTTATGACTGTAACTTACCTGTCATCAATGAGGACACATTTTTAACCCACATGCAGCCACTCTTGCAGTTGTTGCCCAAGTTGTTGATGCAGAGTAAGTTGATGGATCATTTGTCGGTTGAAGTCTTGATGAAGGAATCATGGAATTTTGAAGGTCGAAATAAAAACATCCAACTCCCAAAAATAAAACTGGTGCATCGTGCAGGCCGTACTTACTTGTATACATCGAGTGTTTGCTGATCGGCACAAAAATAATCGGTGTGTGTGCCGCCGTTGTGGGAAAGATGCAATGGTTCTGGGCTTATGGGGTACTAACTAAATGGTTGGAGCCAGTGTATAAAGAAGAATATGTACAAAGACAGAGACAAACACGATAATAATTTTTCATTTCAAGCCACTTCACTTTACATGTAGTGACAATAATTTTTATGTCTGGACAAGTTGAATTTTTATAATGCAATAAATTTTATATCTATTGTAACAAATTTAATACCTATTGTAAAAGATTGATTATCTATTGGAATAGGTTGGTCATCTGTTGCATTATGAAGATGTTTTCTAGTTTGTCTGTCGTAACAGATATACAATCTATTGCAATATATAATCTATCTGTTGCAACTGATAGGTAATCTGTTGGAACAAATCAAGAAAGTAGGAAGACCTATTATATAATTTTCAGCAGATGACCTAACTAAATGGTTGGATCCCGTGTATAAAGAAGAATATGTACAAAGACGGAGACGAACAAGATAATAATTTTTTATTTCAAGCCACCTCACTTTACATGTAGTGGCAATAATTTTTATGTCTGCGAAAGTTGAATTTTTATAATGTAACGGATAGTATATCTATTGTAATAGATATAGTACCTATTGTGACAGATTGATTATCTGTTGGAATAGGTTGGTTATCTGTTGCATTATGCAGATGTTTTCCAGTTTATTTGTCGCAATGGATATACAATCTATTGCAATATATAATATATCTGTTGCAACTGATGGGTAATCTGTTGGAACAAATCAAGAAAGTAGGAAGACATGTTATAGAATTTCCAGCAGATGACCTATGTGTTGCATCTCATATTGTAATATATGTCTAAATCTATTTGATAAGATATGTCATATGTTGCAGCAGATTTATTATCTGTTGCAATATTTGAATCTAGTATTCCATTTCAATTAACATGTTCAAAACTAAGGATTAAATTATATTCATAGACAACATAAAATAAATTGAAGCCTTCAGAAATTACATGAAATAACTCAACAAATAAATGAAATGTAAAAAAATTATTATGGGTACAAATGATCTACTTTACAAATAAATCAACAAGTTAAACCAAGGAGGATAGGTTATTACATTGACGAACTCAAGCTATAAAGATCTACTTAATATGGACAAGTTGTTCTTCATCTGGTGCTATAGAATTTGGCTTTGGTCATCGTGGATCTTTAATGTCGCTTGCATACGGCTTCTGAGCTTTTGCTTCTCCGTATTTCCATAAAAGAGTAGCATATCTTTTGCGGAGTAATTCGGCATCAAGTCTATCATTTGGTACTTGTAATCCATCACTCAAATATTTGTCAAACGCGGCAACAAAAAGACCGCAATCCCTGCATTTTACAAAAATAGATAATCCATATCTTGCAGTTCATGCAAGCGTTATGAAATTTGTGAAATGAAACTAAATCATGATACTTAAACTTACAGGCTACTAATGATTTGTTGAGCAATTCCTTCAACATAATGTACATCAAATGGATTACCCATTTTGTTTTGGTATGCTTCAATCATCGTCCAATCAATACGAACCTTTTGGTTCAAAAAGTGATACGCCCAAATTACAACTCTCGTTAGAAAGTGCAAGCGGTCGTTGTCAAATATAGAACCCAACGGGGTTGGGTGTCGAATCCCACAGGGAATACTACGATCACTAAGTATTGCGATTATTATTAGACTGTTGATCGAAGGTTCCAAGGTAAAGGGGGTTTCAGTTTAATGCACAATAATATTATCAGTGTAGCAATGAGATGATATGTGTAATAATATTTGATCACAGAGAATGACAAATTAGGGTTATGTCCAGCTTGTAGCTTCTACTTCTCTATTAACTATGAGTAATAAGGATTTTATACATGCATGCACTTATAGAGAGATGTATTCTTGTTCTAAATCCAAGTGTTTCTCTACCATCAAGGATTTATTCACCTTAGTTCTCTCGAATCCAAAGTGTACAACCAATCGTACGAACTCTCCAAGTAGTTAATCCTGCTAACGCATTAACGTGTAAAATAGAGGTTGGAAACCCTATTTTCTTGTCACACTCTCTTTTCCAAATAGTAACTTTTCTATCGAACAAGTTATTGCTATAATGGCACATTCCCTATGTTTGCAACCACGAGAATTCAATCAAAACGAAGAGAGTAATGATATAAGTGGATTAACACATCATAAATTCAAAAACCCATAGCAATAGAGAGTATACTACAAGGTTTCCATAACCCTAACAAATAAACTTAGCTACTCATGAATAAACGGAAATCACAATAGAAATATTCATCATACCAAAACTTAGAACGATCTTGGTGGAAAAGATGAATAGCGAAAATAAGAGAGAAAAATGTTTCTCTCTCTCTCTCCGTCCTCAAGCTAAGTTGCTTTCTCTTGTTTTCAAAATAATACATAGTGTGAATAATCCCTAAAAATTCAGCCATAAGGCTTTTAATAACATCCTTCTCTAATAAATTGCTACTGCATCCTTAACTATTTAAAAATATTGAGTTTGCCTGGGAAAAAGTTCCCATACATCACATTCAGTCCAAAAACTGCTTTCCTTTTTATGTGAAGTTTCCTTTGCTATCCACGGGTCCCCAAAGTGCTGAAATCTTCCTCATTAGTACCTGAAAAGCATTTTAATCACATAGGTCAGCTCACTTAGCTAAAAATTGACTAAAAGTGCAAGAATTATGTATTTTATCCTCAAAACTTAGCTAAAACATGGGTAAGTTATGGTGCTTAGACGTATAAATACGCCCAACATCACCATCCCACACTCAAAGCTTTGTTTGTCCTCGAACAAAATAGTACATCCATGCGAATACCTAACTAAACTTCACAAGAGCAACACAAAATTTTCAACAAGACATACACTTCAATTATTAACAAAGAGTAGATTTCTGGATCATTACTAGAAACAACTCACCCTCTAACAAAGACTCATTAAGTTGGTTAATTCATATACACAAGTTAAGCCAAAAAAAATCATATAAAACTACCCAACAATCATCAACCATGTGCGCTCACACAAAAAGTTACCCATAATCACTCAAAGTTTTGCATTCTTCAAAAATATGGGTATAAGAACTTGCTTGCTCTCACTCTCACAAAGAATTCTTAGATTACAACTGATGACCATATGCTTGCCCTTAGTGTAATGCTCCACTAATATGAGAATGCTAGGGTTAGGATCAAATAGGTCTTTACGAGTTGTAAATTAGGCTAAAGGGATGGGTAGGACTATTTTGGCCAGAAATAGTTACTATGTTCCCTAAGCGCTTTAATACACTACATTATGTCATTTAGACCAACTTTTAACAACCACTCTACCTTCCTTTCATCTACCAACCTTTTTTTTTTATCTTCACCCCATTTTATTATTCAATCAAAAACACTATGATGGGAATATACAACTCTTTTTTTTTTTGCATTAATTTCTTGTTAAGCATCCCTATGATAGCCACCCTCAGCTTAGACTATTTGCGTTAGTCGAGGTGCATAATGTCCAAGAAAGGACTAGGGCACCACTCCCGATCACAATATTTTCATGTACCAATAACTAAACTTTGGGGCATCACTTTCACCATTTTCCTCTTATTTTTCCACACTCTTTACTAAACTTGATTCTACAATTTAAAGCGCTTAGGAGCTTTTGGATCAAATTATGGTCTTTTTAAAAAAATGGATTAGGCTACATATGAGGTTGCCAAAGAAAATAGCTAAAGGCTCAATGGGTGTTCAACTAGGACAATGTACAAAGGTAGGTAAAAAGAAGATAAAAATCAGGGCTGCCAAAGAAATGCCTAAATCATCTCCTAAACTCACAATCTTTATTTCGCTTCACACACACACTAGGCAAGTTCTAGCATCAATTGCAACAAATAATATTCAATAACCTTACACACACATGGCACATGGTCAACTTAATTAGGAGCATTATAGATTCTTGACCCAACAGAAAAATGAATTAAACCATAAACAATTATCACAGAATGAGTCACAACTTAGAGCCTAAATGTTTCAATAGTAGCGATTCAGCACAAACTCCTGTTATAATGCCATGCCATCTATAAGAACAATTTCATGCAAAAATCTAACTAATTCTCTCTTAAGACGGTCGTCATCCATCCATCATTGAGAAAAGTGACCAATTACGACTAACTAACTACGACTAAATCAAAACAACTGTAAAATAAATGCGGGAAAGCAGTAGGTAATACAGCAGACAAGGCAATCCAGGCGTACGCGTACTTATACCCACACCCCATACTAAGAAGGAACACACTGCCCTCAGTGTAAATAAATAAGCAAAAACTTGGTTAGTCGGACTCTTCCTCTACATCCGGGGTCATACCCCCTTCTTCAAAATCATCATCAGAGTCTTCATCATCAGAGTTGTCCTCCATATCAGAGCCTAGCAGCTGGTGATCATCGTTTGTCGGCACATCATCATCTAGAGGTTCTTCAAAATTTACCCCCACTCCACACATGGCCCGATCATGATCATTAAGCGGGTAGTTATAGTCAAACTGCCAAAACTCAGCATCAGTCGGCACACGACCCCCATTCATCATAGTAAACCTAGTTATGCCATACAGATGGAGAAAAAAACTTTTATCTCGAGCATGTCTTTCAGCAGTGGTAAGGTTGATGCCTTGACTAGTTTCTAAATCTTTGATTTTCATGAGATCCACCTTCTTCAGGTTTGTGGCAACTTATGGTCTGCTGGCTCCTCCTCAATGTGCTCTTTTCTTAAAATTGCAGCCAATAAGTTACCGAAATTGAAGTGGGACTTGTTGTGCACCCTTGATTTTTGTATTGACGTTCTTATAACTGCACCAATGTTGATGGAAACATTCATCATTAGACCATATACCAAGTAGACTCGATCACGCGTGACCTTAGTGTATTGTGTCCCAGGAATCAAGCAGGAATTGACTATTGTTAACCATATGCGAGCTTCTATGTTCAAACAAGCATATGGGTGAGTGTTGTAACGACCATTATCTTTATGACGAGTCCGCCAGGTCATGGACCTTGATCCACACAATGTATGTCTGATGGATCTGTAGGGAGGTCTGTTGTAGAGCTCGTTGAGTGGTGATTGATACACACTTGGAGTACCCAGGAAAGAGTTAAAGAAATCAGCGTTCAATTCCAATACTTGCCCTCGAATCTTTTCTTCATTTCCCATAGTCCTTGGGGACTAGTTGGCATAAAACTCTCAAGTCAAATCAAGATTACATTCGCCCATGTCTCGAAAGATAAAGTCAAGTTTTAGTGCCATAATCATTGCCCAAATGCAACGGCAGTTCTTTGCTAAACTTTCCTTCTGCATTGACTCCACATGTACATATTTCTTTACTTTATTGTTTCTGTACCATTCCTTTCCTTCCTCCTCCAGAAATTATTTGATCCCAAAAGTGCGTCGAGGCACTTGAAGAGAGAAGGAATCAACCTGGTCCTTTCTTGCCCTTTTTTAACCTTTTTGTGAGGTGGATGCTTTCTCCTTTCCCTGTCGTCCTTTCAGAGTCATGTTACCTGAGATCATAATAGGGTCATGTTAGTCTCATTTCATAAAATTCACTATAATCGAAGAAGGAAATAGTGATAGCACCACCCCACACTTAATTTGTTTGTACAAACTAATTGAGTGAGTGTTGTCGAGTACTCAGAGTTCATCGACATACATTTAGATGCTATGTGCCAAGAACATTATTAGTGCAGTCACACTTTCAACCCTTCACTTTACATAACAATTTCTCAGTTTGATATACATAAGCAACACACAATGGTCCTATAATCTAGACTATCATTTCCAACTTTATTTCATTTCAGCAATTCAATCTTTGAACAAGACTACCACGTAGAAATCTTATCATGCTACAGCATAGAAACAATTTAACAATCTTATGCTTTTGGTTAACCATGATCATTACAACGATGAACGATTAACTCACATAGTCAAGCTTACAACTCCCAAATCATGCATTAAACTTTAATAGTTCAACTTCATAATAATTAAAAATTATGACAGTGAATACCAATCAATACATGCCGGAGTGAAATCAAGATTAACCACGACAATCCTTTCACTCAATGAGATGTATTTTTCAAAAATCATAACAAACTAACCATACTTTTATCACCAAGCACTACTACAAAATCCAATTAACCTTTATGTGCGTAGCAATGAAACAACTATGGAACATGAAAGAAAAACTTACTTGGTGATAAATTCTTGACGAATCGTGAAGGTGAGCCTGCAAGATTAGATGAGAAAAGAGAAGGGCTCGGAGAATGAAAGGTTGTTTGGGTGGCGCTTAGGTTTAAGAAAAATTGAGTGGGGTTTAAGAGTAGAGGATATATTTAAAAGATGAGACATGGGTCGGTTTGATCCATTCAAAAATGGATTATTAGGCAAAACTTACGTTGATAGGTGGAGCCCATGGAATCGCCTAAGCATAAGTAGGCGGTGCCTAACCTATCGCCTATGTTGACATAGGCGGCGCCTAACCTATCGCCTATGTTGACATCAGCGGCGCCTAACCTATCACCTAAGTGAGGCAGTAAGCATAGGCAATGGCATAGGCTTCACCTAACCTATCTCCTATGTTGACTTAGGCGGAACCTAACCTATCGCCTATGTTGACATAGCCAGCGCCTAACCTATCACCTAAGTGAGGCAGTGAGCATAGGCGATTGGAAATGCGGCGCACTCTTGGTTGAAAAGGTCTATACCGCGGGGGCAAAGCCCCCCACCCCCATCGAGGTTAGTGGTGGGCTTCGGGATCAGGCCTATCGGCCCGATCCCTATGCTACCACCACAGACCTCATTGAAAGTCACAAAATAAAGTCGCACCGCGAAACTTTTTGGGTCGAATCTACATAATTTGAGGCGCGACTCTAATAGAAATCATACTTTAGCCTTACACATTTGACCACTCCCACTTACCTGTATTGTTCCATCACTCCTAGACTTACCACCATTGACATGGCTCACTTACAAATCAAAATTGGGACTAATCTCCTCCTTTGTACTTCATGCACCTGCACTTAATCAAAAACAACAAAAATGATTAGAAGGATCGATTGCCTCCCACCAAGTGCCTTAGTTTTGGTCGTGGCTCGACTCTTCTTTTTGAATTTTCATTTACCAAAAACAAAATCCTAGTAAAATGATAGGTTGCCTCCCATGTAGCGCTTGATTTATTGTCACGGCACGACACAGTTATCTCGATTACTCAGACTTCATCAAGATATATGGTGGCTATATATTTTATCGAGTTGGTTGGACCGATATATAGCTTCACTCTTTGTCCATTCACCTTAAAGACACTACCATCATTGTTTTCTAACTCCACTACTCCAGATGAGTAGACTTGGCTGATTCTGAATGGACCAGACCACTTAGACTTCAGCTTACCTAGAAATAGCTTTAGTCTGGAGTTGAAAAGGAGTACCAAATCGCCTTTCTGAAAGTTTCGTTGGATAATCCTCCGATCATGGTACTTTTTCATCCTTTTCTTATAAAGATCTACTTTTTCATATGAATTGAGACAGAATTCATCCATCTCGTTCAGCTGTCCCAATCTCATATTTATAGCATCATCCCAGTTCAGGTTAAGCTGCTTCAGTGCCCACATTGCTTTATGTTCTAGCTCAATTGGCAAGTGACAAGACTTTCCATAAACTAGTTGGTATGGTGACATGCCAATTGGTGTCTTAAACACGATCCTATATGCCCATAAGGCATCATCCAGCTTCCTGGACCAATCTGTCCTGCTGGCATTCACAGTCTTAGCAAGGATCAGCTTGATTTCCTGGTTTGAAACCTCCATCTGCCCACTAGTTTGTGGGTGGTACAGTGTAGCTACCTTATTTTTCTTAACCCTATACTTTGTCAATACGGCTCTAAACAGCTTGTTACAGAAATGTGATCCTCCATCGCTTATGATGGTATGGGGTACCCCAAAATGAGAGAAGATATTTCTCTTTAAGAATGCCACAACACTCTTACCTTCATTATCAGCTAGAGCGACTGCTTCGACCCATTTGGATAGGTAATCCACAGCAACTAAGATATATTTCATCCTAAATGAGCTCACAAATGGGCCCATGAAGTCAATACCCCAAAAATTGAATAACTCTACTTCAAGCATTTTGGATATGGGCATCTTATGGTTTTTTGAGATAGAACCTTGCCGCTGGCATTGATCACATCTTCTTACAAAATCATAGGCATCCTTGAATAATGAAGGCCAATAGTAGCCACTTTGTAGTACTTTCTTGGTCGTCCGTTCTCCTGCATGGTGACCTCCAACTTGGGAAGCATGGCTTGCTTCGAGTATGCTAGACATCTCTACATCTGGGATGCACCGCCTAATAATACCATCAGCACATCGTCGAAAAAGATACGGCTCATCCCAGAAGTAATGTTTCACATCATGCATGAACTTTTTCTTTTGATGAAAGGAGAGATTCTCAGGAATCACTTCGCTTACCACTTAGTTAGCGAAATCTGCATACCACGGCAAGTTTTCCACCACAGTTACTAGAATCTCTTCGTCGGGGAATGCATCATCAATATCAAGGTCGGTCTGCACTGTGTGCTCACTCTCAAGTCTAGATAGATGATCAGCTACTTGGTTTTCACAACCTTTTCTATCCTTTACCTCGAAATTGAATTCTTGAAGCAGTAGCACCCACCTAATTAGCCTTGGCTTGGCATCCTTCTTTGCCATTAGATATCTTAGAGCCACATGATCTGTATAAACCACTACCTTGGTTCCCAATAAGTAAGCACGGAACTTCTCGAAAGCATAAACAACCGCAAGAAGCTCCTGTTCAGTAATGGTATAGTTCTTCTGTGCTCCATTCAAGGCCTTGCTCGCGTAGTAGATTGGATGAAATGGCTTTTCTCTTTTCTAACCAAGTACAGCACCCAAGGCTACACCGCTTGCATAACAATAATAGGGGCTTCAACTAGCTTCCCTTTGAGGCATTCAAATGCCTTCAAGCAATCTTCACCAAAATAAAACTTTGCCTCCTTCTCTAAAAGTTTGCATAATGGGTTTGCAATCTTGGAGAAGTCTTTAATAAACCTCCGATAAAAAACAGCATGACCGAGAAAACTATGAACCCCCTTCACAAAAATTGGAGGTGGTAGTCTCTCAATAACTTCAATCTTGGCTCGATCAACTTCAATTCCCTTTTCAGAGATTTTATGCCCGAGAACAATGCCTTCCTTAACCATAAAATGTCACTTCTCCTAATTTAGCAGCAGATTGAATTCTACACATCGCTGCAAAGCCATACTCAGATTTGCCAAGCATGACTCAAATAACTTACCTACAATCGAAAAGTCATCCATAAACACCTCCAACGTGTCTTCAACCATATTAGAGAAAATGGACATCATACACCACTGAAAAGTGGCAGGTGCATTACATATCCCAAATAGCATTCGTTTGAATGAAAAAGTACCATATGGGCATGTAAAAGTGGTCTTCTCCTGATCTTCAGGAGCAATGCAAATCTGGTTATATCCGGAATAACCATCCAAGAAACAGAACCATCCCTTTCCTACCAATCGATCAAGAATTTGATCCATGAATGGCATTGGGAAGTGGTCCTTTAACGTCCACAAGTTTAGCTTTCGGTAATCCATACACACCCTCCACCTTGTGATAGGCCTGAGTAGAATTATCTCATTCTTCTCATTCGCTACTACTGCCATGCCCCCTTTTTTGGGCACACATTGTACAGGACTCACCCATTTACTGTCTGAGATTGGGTACACCACCCCTGCATCTAGCCACTTGATGATTTCTTTCTTCACCACCTCTTGCATAGGTGGATTCAGACGACGCTGATGCTCAATAGTGGGTGTGCAATCTTCCTCTAGTTGAATCTTATGCATACATATGCCAGGAGGGATACCAATAATATCTGCAATAGTCCAACCAATAGCTCTCTTGTACCTCTTCAGAACAGAGATGAGAGCCTCTACCTGTTGTTCAGCTAAATCAACAGCAATAATAATCGGCAGTGTATTTCCACTACCCAAGAACACATACCTCAGATGACTGGGTAGCTCTTTTAATTCTAACACCGGTGGCTCTTCAATGGATGGCTTCGCCAGTGGCGAAGGTCAATTCTTAAGGTCAAGGTCCAGCTTCTTGGGGGCATAAGAATACGACCCCATTCCTGTCAAAGAACAGATAGTTTCTTCGTACTCCTTAACATCCTCACGATCAAAGTTCATAAGCACAGCAGCCAATGGCTCAACAGTAAGCTGCTTCTCTAAAGATAATTCCTTCTCATCCTCATAATAAACATCAACTATAGAGAACACATTCATATCCTTGGGCTGCTTCAGTGATTTGTATACATCAAAACATACCACTTCGTCATTCATCCAAAATAAAAGCTTATTTGCTCGCAAATCAATAAGCACACTTCCTGTTGTGAGGAAAGGTCGACCCAAGATTATGGGCACCTCAAAATCTACCTCGCAATCCAAAATAACAAAGTGAAAAATAAAGGTAGCAACCTTTACTAATACATCATATAAAATACCAACAGGTCATTTTACCGACTTATCTGCCATTACAAGCCGTATGTTGATTGGTGTAGGATCCCCTAACCCCAACTGTCTATAAATGGATAGTGGCATCAAATTAATGCTAGCCCCTAAATCATATAAAGCCTTAGCAAAATCTAAAGATCCAACCGTGCAAGAAATAGTGAAAGCATCCAGATCTGCCTTCTTGTGTACCAAAAACCTCATGGCAATCACCCTGCAATGATGAAAATTATCTGCTGGTTCATAGCTCGCTGCCCTTTTCTTTGTCAAAAGTTCATTCATGAATTTGGCGTACCCTGGCATTTGCTCTAGTGCCTCCACTAAAGGTATATTTATAGTTAGCTGCTTCAGCATGGTCATCAGCCTTCTTCTTCAGTCTCTGAGAAAAAGGTGGTGGTGGATTTGGAAGAGTTTTCACCACCACTTCCTTTTCATTGTTCTTCCCATTACCAATCTTTTCAGATTGCTAACATCTAGGTGTAGTATCATGAACATTCTCATCCTGATTTTCAACTTCTACAGAATCATCACAATCTGCTTTAACAACATTCTCCTCCATACTATCAACCACAGGCTTGCTCTTGGATGGATTTTTCAACACCTTACCACTCCTGGTTGTAATATCCAAACATAATCCATCTTTTCTTAGATTTTGCACAGTGTCATTGGGTAAAGTGCCAGCTTTCTTTTGATTGAATGTCACTGATAGTTGACTCATTTGTTGTTCCAGCTGTTTTATTGAAGTGGAATGCGAGTCAACCAATTGATTCATTGAGGATGAACTATTTTTTACCTCATTTACTCCCTTGTTGGTTGCCTCCACTCTTTTCAACAGCTTAGCCATCATGTCCTCCATGGACATCTTCTAAGAGCTAGGTGCAGCAGCTTTACGATTTCCAGGAGGGACATACAAACCGCTCTTATCATTCTTATTCTTCCAATTCCTTTGGTCTCGGTCCTTGTATCTGGATTTTTCATAATAGTTCCTACCTTGGTTTCCTTGGCCATTGCCTCGGAACCCCCCTGATTATTCAAGTAATTTGCTTTCTCCTCAGAATCGGAGTCATCTCTTTCCTGTGATACAACAACTTTGACCTTTTCTGTCTTCCCTAATAATAAATGCTTAGTAAGAAGGTCCATCTGCATTTTTATATGAGCCATATCCTGATCACGTTCCTCTTTTCTTCGCCTCTGTTCTGCCGTTATGCCAATAGATACAGTAGAGCTTGCTACCTCAGAATCCCTGGTATGCCAAGCTCTACTCTGCTTTGTCATACGATCCAGCATATCGCATGCCTCAATAAAAGTAAGGTCCATGAATGACTCACCCGCAGCATTATCTACCACTGGCTTAGTCACCAAGTTCAAAGCCCTATATAATATTTCCATCAAGTGGACATTGGTCATCTGATGATTTGGGCACCGCTTAAGCTTCTTCTTGAACCTCTCCCAAGTCTCGTGGAGAGCTTCAATTAGAAGCTGTCTGAAATTGCTTATCTCATCTCTTAATTGTGCTCTCTTGGATGGCAGAAAGAATCTTTCTTGGAAAGCGTCTTTTAGTTTCCTCTAATTGGTAATAGAGTCAGGAGTTAGCCCATTTAACCATAGAGTTGCCTCTCCAGATAGAGACAATGGAAATAAGTGCAGTTGGATCGCATTCTGTCCAACCCTTAGATTGTCAAACGATTTGCATGTTGAGATAAAATTAATCAGATGCATATTTTGATCGTCGCCTGTAAGTCCACCAAATAACCTTTTGAGTTGCAATAGCTGGATCATGGTGCTAGTGATATTGAACTTGGCTCCGGGTGCCAAGGGCGGAGGAATAATAACCCCTATGGCACCAGCCCCATCCAAGTCGTCATCATTATCATCAAAAGCAACTTACACAGCTCAGCGTTCGGGTCTCATCCTAGCTTGATGATCTCTGTTGACATTCCTATTCACTGGTGCAGCCACATCATCTGCACGCATTGGATTTAGTAACTCATCATCACCCAGGTCCTCATCATCAAGATTTGGTACCCGACCTGGGTTATCAGCATTCTGTTGATTTACTTGTGCAGCTGCCAATGCAGCTAATCTAGCCTGCTCCTGTTGAGTAGCTATCCTTTCAGGGTCTCGTTGTGTATCCATTCTGCCAATGAGATGTGGTTCGGGATTTATAGGTAATAATGGCTGACCCGATCTCCGTGTATTTGGCATGAAATCCACTCAACCTGAACAAAACAAAAACAATAAACAAAAAGTAAAATTTGAGAATCTTTGACCAAAGGGTCTATTAACTATCACAAACTTATTTGACAACCGTATTCCCCGGAAATGGCGCCGAAATTTGATACGCCCAAATTACAACTCTCGTTAGAAAGTGCAAGCGGTCGCTATCAAATATAGAACCCAACGGGGTTGGGTGTCCAATCCCACGGGGAATACTACGATCACTAAGTATTGCAATTATTATTAGACTATTGATCAAAGGTTCCAAGGTAAGGGGGTTTTAGTTTAAGTGCACAATAATATTATCAGTGTAACAATGAGATGATATTTGTAATAATATTTGATCACAGAGAATGACAAATTAGGGTTATGTCCACCTTGTAGCTTCTACTTCTCTATTAACTATGAGTAATAAGGATTTTATACATGCATGCACTTATAGAGAGATGTATTCTAATTCTAAATCCAAGTGTTTCTCAACCATCAAGGATTTATTCACCTTAGTTCTCTCGAATCCAAAGTGTACAACCAATCGTACGAACTTTTCAAGTAGTTAATCCTGCTAACGCATTAACGTGTAAAATAGAGGTTGGAAACCCTATTTTCTTGTCACACTCTCTTTTCCAAACAGTAACTTTTCTATCGAACAAGTTATTGCTATAATGGCACATTCCCTATGTTTGCAACCACGAGAATTCAATCAAAATGAAGAGAGTAATGATATAAGTGGATTAACACATCATAAATTCAAAAACCCATAGCAATAGAGAGTATACTACAAGGTTTCCATAATCCTAACAAATAAACTTAGCTACTCATGAATAAAATGGAAATCACAATAGAAATATTCATCATACCAAAACTTAGAACGATCTTGGTGGTAAAGATGAATAGCGAAAATAAGAGAGAAAAACATTTCTCTCTCTCTCCGTCCTCAAGCTAAGCCGCTTTCTCTTGTTTTCAAAATAATACATAATGTAAATAATCCCTAAAAATTCAGCCATAAGGCTTTTAATAACATCCTTCTCTAATAAATTGCTACTGCATCCTTAACTATTTCAAAATATTGAGTTTGCTCGGGAAAAAGTTCTCATACATCACATTCAGTCCAAAAGCTGCTTTCCTTTTTATGTGAAGTTTCCTTTGCTATCCACAGGTCTCCAAAGTGTTGTAATCTTCCTCATTAGTACCTGAAAAGCATGCTAATCACATAGGTCAGCTCACTTAACTAAAAATAGACTAAAAGTTCAAGAATTATGTATTTTATCCTCAAAACTTAGCTAAAACATAGGTAAGTTATGGTGCTTAGACGTATAAATATGCCTAACATCAAAAAGCCACTGATATCAAGGTAAGTAGGCAATAGGCAATATTTTGGCTAGCTTTTGTATCTTACACGATGGTCCAAAACGTCTTCTTCGTAACATCGAGTCATAAACTCGGATGTGCCTCTCTTGTAGAACGACAACAGCCAACACCCAATGGAATTCATCACCACAATTGATTGGGATTTACACTTCGTCGACCGAATGCCAAGGTAAGCTAACTGGAATGCTAAAATCTTTGAATATGTTGATTAAGCATTCCTTATTTCGGAAAACTTCCGACTATTGTTGATAATATCTATCGTAGGCATTATTGATGTAAATTTTTGTACAAACAATTTCCTGTCGTGTATCTGTATTGTTCTTGTGTTTGCTACTTGGCCTTCTTTTGGAGGTAGTAAAAAATGACATCGATGTGCTGCATATATTATCAAACATTTCAGATTACGTGATGAAAAAACTAATACACAGATGCAATTAAATAAAATATTAATCAATAGTAATATGTATAGTATTTAAACCTCATCATTCCAGCAAGTTTGGGACTATGACATCAAATAGAACCAATTCTTTATTCTGGGAGGTATAACAATAAAGTCGAACATATCAAAACCAAGAATCGATTCGTTTACTTTGTAGTGTTCGTCATTTTGTTCTCTACATGATGATTTATATGTGTTAATGTCATGTTCTTACAATAAGAATTATATAAATTAATATCTTTAAAACTGATTTATGTACCTGCCGGCATGATGCTTTAACAGTCAATTGTCAATCCATTTTGAATAGTCATTGATCAACTATGTTAGTTTTTTTGGAGCCTCGTCCGAGATGATGAACATTTCAAATGGATAATTTTTTCGTTCTCCCGAACTGATAGGATCTACTTTTTCTTTTTCTTTAGAAGAAGATGGATTATCAACTGTGATATTATGGTCTTCAGCAGTAGCTTCTATTGTGACATCCACCTGGAAAGCTAGAATTATCAATGCTAATTACAGATATACAACGGATTATCCATCTATTGCAACAGATGATTCTTATGTTGCAACAGATAAATCATCTGTTAAGATAAATTCAAATAGGTAAATTAGAGCAGTACGATAATTTTGACCAGATGACCCATCTGTTGCAACATAAGACTCATCTATTGCAACAGATAACACATCTAATGCAATAGGTTAGACAATAGTTGCAATAGATGTATATATCTATTTGATAATTTTCAGCAGATGTATCATCTGTGGAAATAGATATGTGCCTGTTTGTTTGTTGGAACAGATGATGTACATTCACCTTCTTTAGCTCATGCTGCTCTCCTGTGGTGCAACACAAAGTCAGAGGTTTTACAATTTTGCTTTTTTCAATGCATGATGATGCCTTGGAAATATCTTTCCTTCTCCTCTTAGCCACCTTAATCTATAGTGGAGTGTATGGATGTAAAATCCTCTTTGATAAAATGACACCCCTCTTAGATGTCATTTTCTTTACAGAAGCAGTTAGTGCATTAATAGAATTATCACTCTATTGTGTTTCGCTTTGCAGTCTTGACATTTACATGTAGAACATTCACTAGATGTGGCAAAATCTGGGGAAAAATCTGTACAATCAGTATGATCATAATCATAATGGCTTGTTATTTCAAAAATTATAAGAGGAGCATCATTAGCCCCAACAGCAGCAGCACTATCACTACCATCATCAACAGCAACTAGCCCACCCTCCAAAATTTATTTTTCTTGTGTTGGTTGTTGCTCCAAACAATTTCAATTTTATTCCATCGACGACCTTAGGTCCAATAAAGTTTGCACAGATCGTAAAGTAAGAAAAAAAGGCATCTTCAACTCTCGGTTGGTCAGAACAAGCCACGGATGGACAATCTAAAATAAATCAGTGTATATATTAGAATGATAATGAAATCATTTAAAATAATCATTAAGTAAACTAAAAACTTGATTAGAATTGGACTTACTGCTTCCTTCGGGGGATTGAAAAGATCAAGAAATTTTACATTTTTATTAGTTTTGGCCGACAACCATCTCAGGATTCTTGGACAGAAAACTTCTCCGTGGTAGTTCACATGTTGTCTCAAATAAGGAATGACTTTAAATGCACAAGCCTATAACATAACGCTAATAAATCAAAAGCATTATTAAATAAAAAAACGGATCATATCATGATAAAATAAATATTTACCATGAACGCCCATGGAAATCCATATGAGTTGACTGTCTTTGGCATTAACTGAGTCAACAAATATTTGATAGTCATTTTGAAGCTTTCATAATCTCAAGGATAGTTGTTAAATGCCTCAAGATCCTCCAAGATATTTATTAAATTGAGGCTTATGTTGTTGTTAACATCTCTCCCCCAAAGAATATTATATACAAACCAAACCAAGCACAATTATTGCTTGTGCTTCTTTGAGAGTCTTAACCTTTCAACGCTTCTATCAAATTTTTATTTTTGAAGCTTGGACCAACAATAGACACCAGGTCATCACGATCACTTGACTTGCCTTTGCCTTTTTTGGGTGTGCGGGGTGCTTTTTTGGGTCAGAGTAGGTATAACTTGAGAAAGAGAAGGAGGATAACATTTTAGTCCAGTAACTATGGCAAACTCCTTCCAACCAAAACAAACAGGCATGCCACAGTAATTTATCCACATCTCATCCATCTTATTTTTATTTTCATACATAAACCTACGCTTAAGAAGATCGTATACCAATTTCATCTGGAAAAGAGCACTATTGTCCTTCGGCAAATCAAGATATTGCCCAAAGCAGCTTTCCCTAAAATAAGCATCCAATTTTTGTTCTTGAAGTATTTTTCTGAAGGCTTCAAAAGATTTTCTCATAGCTGACTTAACCATGAAATAACTCGTTAAATCTGTAGCACCATCGTACAGCATTCTCACAGGATAACGATCAATGCTGAAGGTTTTGAACAACTCTTCGGTGGAAGGGATATTAGCATTTGTATGAATCATCTCTTTTGAAATATTCCTGCTTCCCGTGTTCATTATCTTCTGCTCCTGATTGAGATAACACTTGTAAAGCAAGCTCATAGAGTAGTGGATGTAGTTGAGCTGTTGCACTTGTTCCTTTACTTGGACTTGATTTGGTTTCTTTTCTTTTGGGATCCATATTATATTAAATTAACAGGAACATAAAATAGATTATAATTGATTATTGCATCGTTAAAAAAAGGATAACAGTAAGTCTAACATGCATAACGGTAAAACAACAGTTCCAACAGACCTCACATCTGTTGCACAGGTATGTTATCTGTTGCAACATATAACCAACATGTTGCAACAGATGAGTAAATCATTGAAAATAATAAAAATAGATCGCTAATTTATTGCACCAGGCATTTTATCTGATATAACATATAACCAACCGTTGCAATGGATGAGTAATCATTGGAAACCATAAAAATATATCACTAATCTGTTGCACCAGGTAGTTTATCTGTTGTAACATACAATTAGCCTGTTACAACGGATGAGTAATCCGTTGGAAACAGTAAAAACAGATCACTCATCTATTGCAGAAGGAAGGTTATCTATTGCAACATATCACCAACCTGTTGCAAGGATGAGTAATGTATTAGAAACAGTAAAAATAGATCACTAATCTGTTGCACCTGGTGGTTTATCTATTGCAACATATAACCAACCTGTTGCAATGGATGAGTAATCAATTGAAAACCATAAAACAGATCACAAATCTGTTGCACCAAGTAGTTTATCTATTGCAACATATAACCAACCTGTTGTAATGGATGAGTAATCGGTTGAAAAATATAAAACAGATTACAAATTTATTTCACCAGGTAGTTTATCTGTTACAACATATAACCAACCTATTGCAACTGATGAGTAATCTATTGGAAACAATAAAAACAGATCACTCATCTGTTGCACCAGAAAAATTATCTATTGCAACATATAACAACATATATTGTTGCAAGGATAAGTAATTCGTTAGAAACAGTAAAAATAAATCACTAATCTATTACACTAGGTAGTTTATCTGATGCAATATATAACCAACCATTTCAACAGATGAGTAAACTATTGGAAATCATAAAAATAGATTACTAATTTATTGCATCAGGTAGTTTATCTGTTGCAATATATAACCAAACTGTTGCAACGGATGGGTAATCCGTTGGATACAGTAACAACAGATCACGTATCTGTTGTACCAAAAAGATTATCTATTGCAACATATGACTAACTTGTTGCAATGGATGAGTAATCTATTGGAAATAATAAAAACAGATCACTAATTATTGCATCAGGTAGTTTATCTGTTGCAATATATTACTAACTTGTTGCAATAGATGAGTAATCCATTGAAAACCATAAAACAGATTATAAATCTGTTGCACCAGGAAGGTTATCTGTTGCAACATATAACCAACCTATTACAATGGATGGGTAATTCATTGAAAACAATAAAATAGATCACTCATCTGTTGAAACATATCACGCATCTGTTGCAAAATGAGTTATCCGTTGGATCAATATTGTTTAAATTTCTTCCAAAGAGTAGAGTCCTCTATCACAACAGATGAATGATTTGTTAGATTGTTCATCTGTTGCATTGGATTTCCATAGTTGCATTAGATTTTTATCTGTTGCATCAGATGTTTTCATCTGTTGCATCAGATGTTTTCATCTGTTGCAACACTATTTTTACCAAGACAAACAACAAATCAACCCAATAACACCAACACATCACATACACACACTAAGAACATCAACTGTGACAAAAAATTACCAACAAATTCGAATCAACAATTTGACAACAAGAAGAAAAAATGCTAGAAATTAAGGTTTTATTCAGTTCACATTTCAACTTTAAGCTAGAAATATTGAAATTATTAACCAATACTAGAAGAGTAGTTGGCTCAAGTTCCTCTGTTTCTTCATAATTTTTTACTAGTGAAAAAGAAAATGGGACGATGAAGAACTCGAAGTTGTTGTCGCCCGAGAAGTCTTCATGTCGATTGACGGTTGAAAGTCAAAAGAGAACTCGCCTGGCTATTTGTCTGCCAGAGGTTGAAGTCACCGGGGATTGAAGGGAGAATTTTGCAGAACTATTGGTTGGGAGAGAGTTGACAAAAGCTGTCGAGAGAGAAGAGAGAGATTGATTGATTTAGATTGAAGGGGGGTGTGGGTTGGGTTGATTTGTATTTTTGAAAAGATTAGAAAGTTTTGAAAATATTAATCAAATCCACAATTAACTTAATCAAGTTTCCTGATGATATTTGGCCATTTAAGTTGGTCAATGTCACTAATCCTTCATTCAAGACTTAAAAGACACCTTTCCTTCAATTTTCTCAAGTTTGTTCGGTTCGATATCAAAACTAGATATTTATTTGGCTTTATTTTATACTCTCAGGACATAAATTTCTGGGGCTCAGTTTATACTATACATTTTGCCATTACCCATTTTGAAGGAAACCAAGGGTAAAATCATAGCAATCACTTCTTCAGCAAATTATTTACCAGCAGCCAGAATCAGGTTCTATAATATATAGTATCTGGCAATGATGACTTCGATTGAGGTTGGATATAATTTATTGTGTTAATACAAGCAAGTAAAGCTGCAATGCTTAGTTTCTACTAGACGCTGCATGTGGAACTTGGACACAACTAGTACCTGATCGATATTTTCATGCTCTCTTATTTTTAACGCTCATTGTTCAAAAGATAAGAGGCAATTAATATATGTACATGAGTAGAGATACATGAAATCTGAATTAAGTTGATGTCCTTAGATATTGTTTGGCACAATTGAAAAAGTTGATGTCCCAATTCATATACTATAATATTAAATCTAGCAGCACATGGAAAATTAACAACGAGGGAAGATTGATCAAATGGGGTATCCAAACCTCCTTAGTCTGTTCAATGTGCAACAGTGGCATTATAATAGTTCACCATTTATTTTTTGAATGAGACGATACTGAATCCATATGGAGAAAGCTACTCACCTGGTAGGAAATTCCTGGAAATAATATGTAATGGCTGAAAGTGCGGAGCGGACAAGGGGAAGGGGATGGGTGAATTGCTATTTTTCATTTTCTTAGTGGACTAGTCAATGTAGTTAGTCGACTAACAGAGAACTATAAAAAGAAATACTGAAAAGTAAAAATCTGGAAAGTAAATGGCATCAAATTAAATGACACCAAATGTTTTATACTTGTTGGGATCCTTACGTTCAGTCCCCTTAGATTGCAAAGGTGTTCTCTTCTAAGTCATTGCAAATGTTTGGATTTTGATACAACTTTGAGAATAGAGCTTCACCTACTACTCTCAATGTCTTTCGTCTCAATCTTTTTCTTCTCTCCTTTTCTCTGAGTTTTTTTCTTCTCCCTTCTCAACTCTTTTCTTTTCATTTTTAGATACAATGGCTCACCAACAATATTTTTCTCTCCTATCTTTTTTTTTTTATTGTAGAGTAAAAAACTAAGTAATACAATGCTTGTTTAAATTTTTCTCTGTGTCTTTTTCTTCTCCTTTTCTTTTCTTTCTTCGGAAAAGGACCTAAAATGTTCTTCAATTATGTGAAATAGTGCAAAAATACCCTCCGTCCGTCTATCTATTGGGACAAAAATATCCTTCTCATCTACCTATTGAGTCTGAAATGTCCTCTCAGTCTACCTATTGAGGCTATTTTACCCTTTTATTTAACATATCAACCTAATCCCACTTCATTAATGACGTATTTTTTTATTGACTAGCTAATAATTAATTTCATTGGCTAAAGCTTAACACTGACCAAAGCTTCTCTCAGGTTTCAAGCCTTTAATTGTTTGAAAGAATAAGTAAAGTTCGTGTAATTATGCTAGAGTTAAATTGTGTTCCTAACTTTATGTTCATGTGCTGTCAATTTTCGTGTGTTACCTTGACAGTTGTTTTATTTATTGTAAACTCATTTTAACAAGAAAGAATTTTTGTCCGTTGTTCATTGTCTCATTTGCAAAGGATCAGTAGAGTGAAATTACATGCTTCTGTATGGTGTGTGGAACGTACCATAATTTTTTTTTCTCCATAAATTAGATCGGAAAAGATGTTGCTCCACAATATGTTGGAATTGGATAACTCCAATAAGGTGAGGACAGAGTTGTTGTAATCTTCACTATAAAATGAGTGGAAATTATCGTGGATAATTTGAAATTGCATTTGGAATTTGAAATTACCAAATCTTAACTGTAACTGCATTTGAAACATGTAATAAAATCATAAGTTCAAGTTGCCATGTAAAATATTTAAAATTGCATCAATTTCTTCACTGTAACTCTTCTCTTTTGACATTTAAAATTACCATATGAATACATATAAAGGTATTTTACTTGGTGGGAATATTGTGTTTATGATATTTTTATCAAAGTTACTACCCAAGATGTTTTTACATATTAACTATTTTTAACTAAATATTAATTGGTCAATAAAAAAAACCGTCATTAAGGAAGTGAGATTAGGGTGATATGTTAAAGAAAAGGGTAAAATAGCCCCAATAGGTAGACATGAAGGACATTTTAGGCTCAATAGATAGACGGAAAAGGCACTTTAGACTCAATAGATAGACGGAGGGTATTTTTGCATCATTTCACATAATTGAAGAGCATTTTAAGCTCTTTTTCGTTTTTTCTTTGATACAATGCCTCACCAACAATATTTTTCTCTCTTGTCTTTTTTGTTACACAATAAAATACTAAGTAATATAATGCTTATTTAAAAGTAGAGCAAGAACTTGTAGTTGGCAAGACGGTTTGTATATCTAGCTGATTGTCCAAAGTCTTCTTTATGTAATGGAAAAAGCTAGCCGTTTGAGACGTTGAAGAGATAGCAACCCAAGAAATTTTTAACTCTTGAAAATTTTCTTTTTTAAGAATGAAAAAGGCTCAAAAATACCCTTGAACTATCTGAAATAGCTCAAAAATGTCCCTCGTTAGATTTTTGGCTCAAAAATATCCATCCGTTAAATATTTAGCTCAAAAATACCCCTCCCTCAAACGGAATTCGAAAAAGGATCAAAAATACCCCTGAACTATCTGAAATGGGTCAAAAATACCCCTCTGTAAAACATTTGGCTAAAAAATACCCCTCCCCTTAATGAAATTAAATTATTTCGATTAAATTAAACCCTAACTTTAACTTTTTAACTCTAATACTTTAATTTTTTTACATAAAAGTATTTTTTAAATTTTAAAAATAATATAATGAAAAAAAGTATTTGAATTATAATATAAATTGGTTGAATTTGATTTGAAAAATAAACATGCATTTATGCTAAAAAGGTATTTTCACTTTACATCTTTTTAATCAGTAAGGAAATTAACAAAATATAAATTAACAGAATTAATGAAATATAAATTTTTAATTAAATAAATTAACGAAATAAAAATTAAATGATGAACTTTATATAAATTAACGAAATAATCAAAATAATTTAATTTTGTTAAATACCCCTCTGTTAAATATTTGGCTCAAAAATACCCCTCCCCTTAACAAAATTAAATTATTTCGATTGAATTAAACCCTAAATTTTACTTTTTAATCCTAATACTTTAATTTTTTTTACATAAAAGTATTTTTTAAATTTTAAAATAAGATAATGAAAAAAAGTATTTGAATTATAACATAAATTCGTTGAATTTGATTTGGAAAATAAACATAGATTTATTCTTAAAAGGTACTTTCACTTTACATCTTTTTAATCTTTAAAGAAATTAACGAAATATACATTTTCACTTAAAGAAATTACCGAAATATAAATTAAACGAAGAACTTTATTTAAATTAATTAAATAATTGAAATAATTTAATTTCGTTAAATACCCCTGTTAAATATTTGGCTCAAAAATACCCCTCCCCTTAACGAAATTAAATTATTTCGATTGAATTAAACCCTAACTTTAACTTTTTAACCCTAATATTTTAATTTTTTTTTACATAAAAGTATTTTTTTAATTTTAAAAATAAGATAATGAAAAAAAGTATTTGAATTATAATATAAATTGGTTGAATTTGATTTGAAAAATAAACATACATTTATTATAAAAGGTATTTTTACTTTACATCTTTTTAATCTTAAAAAAAAATTAAAGAAATATAAATTTTCACTTAAAGTAATTAACGAAATATAAATTAAATGATGAACTTTATATAAATTAATGAAATAATCGAAATAATTTAATTTCGTTAAGGGAGGGGTATTTTTTAGTCAAATATTTAACAAAGGGGTATTTTTTTTTTTACCCATTTCAGATAGTTCAGGGGTATTTTTGATTATTTTTTGAATTTCGTTAGAGGGAAGGGTATTTTTGAGTCAAATATTTAATGGATGGGTATTTTGAGCCAAAAATCTAATGAAGTGCATTTTTGAGCTATTTCGGATAGTTCAGCAGTATTTTTGAGCCTTTTCCGTTTTAAGAATAAAGTCAAGTCACACCTTGACTTCAAGAAATTGATGACTCTTGAAAATTTTCTTTTTCATATTTTGGTCTTCAATTTATGATCTTTGAAAATTGAATCTTGAACATGATTTTGTTAATAGATACTCCTAGATTCTTGGAGCATTTTTTTCTTCACTCAATTTTTCTGGATTTAATGAACTTTCTTGAAAGTTGCATCTTTCTTGAAACATATATTTGTTGAAGGAAAAATCCCTTTGGCCACAATAGAAAAAAATTATGTTCACACTATAAACTAGTTTACTTTTTGATATTCTTACTCTTTTACCTTAAAAATTAACTATATTCCTCTCTCCTATTTCCAATATATTGATTACCTTAATCTTAGTTAATTCCCATATTCATGGGAAAGTATTTTTTTCATAATTTTGTTTTCATAGCCAATTTTTCCTAGCAAATACATTTTCATTAATTTTTTTCATAGGCAAATATTCTCCCCGTCCCAAACTAAGATGACACATTGATTAAGAAAAATAATTAATAACATGATTAGTTTACCATAGTATCCCTATTAAATGACATTTACATTTTAATTTAAAGAAAAAGTAATTAATGCAAAGTGTAAAACATGGGAAAAAAATTCTCTTCTTGATTAATGAAAAAGGACAAGTAAAATGAGAAATCAAATTAGGAAATTTGGGATGGGTAATTTGGGACGGAGGGAGTACATTTGTTTAAGTATTATTCATATTTAATATGTATTTTTGGAAAACGTATTAGGTAGAAATTCCTAATTTTAGATAGTATAATTTTACACATTTTCAAGTTAAGAAAACATAATTAGGTAGAGATCTCAAAATTTTATTTGTGACAGTGAAAGACAATCAGTACTTTAGTTCGAATTTTCTAAGTTTGAACATAACATCTCGACTCTAGCTACGACTGCTCAAAATTAAACCGAAATCAATAATGTGTAATGATAATTTGATTACTGGACTAGTGGTTCGATTTATCAGATTACCACATGTAAAGTGTTTTGAATTGTTGTTATCGCAATATTTTAAAACTTATGTTTGAAATTTATATATATATATATTGACTTTATTTAAGCATAATAATTAAAAAAAATAATTCATTCGAAGTCATTTTAGTAACAAATATAAGTAATAATTCATAATTTATCAAATTAGTGTAATATAGGGGCGAAAGACTTGCATAATTAACATTTATATCTCATTCTCTTTTGTTCGACAGATATGAACTATATGCATGCTTTCTATAAGTGTCAGCATTTATCATATTTAAGGTATGTTGAGTTGTCATTATCGCAATATCTTACAAATTATACCTGAGAATTATTTAAATATATATTTTTAGTTTTATTTAAACATAATACTTAAAAAATAAGAAAAAGGTTATTTTAGTAACAAATATATGTAATGATTCACAATTTGTCAGACCAGCGTAATATAGGGACGAAAGACTTGTACCATCAACACTTATGTCTCACTCCCTTTGATTCGACACATATGAACTATATGCATGTTTTTATAATGTATCGATATTTATCAGTTCTAAAGTGTCATGAGTTGTCATTATTGAAATATTTCACAAATTACATTTATAAATTATTCAAATTAATATTTTAATTTTATGTTAACATAATTATTAAAAAATAATTAATTAGAGGCCGTCTTACTAACAACTATAAGTAATAATTCATAATTTATAAAATTCGCGTAACATAGAAGCGAAATACTTGTAAAACCAACACTTATGTATCACTCTTTTTGGTTCGACACATATGAACTATATGCATGATTGTTATAATATGTCGATATTTACCAATTCTAAAGTGTGTTGAGTTGCCGTTATTGAAATATTTCACAAATTATGTTTAAAAATATTTTTAAAAAAGTTTAATTTTATTTAAATATAATAATTAAAAAATAATTAATTGGAGGTTAATTTAGTAATATATATATATAAGTTAAGACCTGCAATTTATCAAGCTGGCGTACATAAAGGCCAAAGACTTGTATGATCAACACTCATATCTCACTCTATTTGGTTCGACAGATGTGAACTATATGCCTGATTTCTATAATATGACGATATTTATCAGGTCTAAAGTACGTTGAGTTGTCGTTATTGCAATATCTTACAAATTATGTCTGAGAGTTATTTGAATATATATTTTAATTTTATTCAAACATAATACTTAAAAATAATTATTAGAGGACATTTTAATAACAAATATAAGTAATGATTTACAATTTATCAAATCAGCATAACATAGAGGCGAAAGACTTGTGGCAACACTTGTGTCTCACTCTTTTTTTGTTTGACAAATATGAACTATATGAATAATTTTTATAATGTATCTGTATTTACCAGTTTTAAAGTGTAATGAGTTGTTGTTATTGAAATATTTCACAAATTACGTTTAATCATTCAAATATATAGTTTAATTTATTTTAACATAATTATTAAAAAAATAATTAATTAGAGGCCGTTTTACTAACAAATATAAGTAATAATTCATAATTTATCAAATCCGCATAACATAGAAGCAAAATACTTGTGCGATCAACACTTACGATCCACGCAATGCGTTATATTACTCTCCAATATTTCATTCTCATTGTTATAGCATTTTATATATTATATCGTTAATTTATTAATTAAATCACATCTCACTTTTGTTTGGTAATTTACAGTGTAATTATCATTCTTTTTCATTCAAGTAGCTCGAGAAAATTGAAGGAAAGATGTCTTTTAAGTATTAAATGAAGGGTTGGTGACATTGACCAACTTAAAGGGTCAAACATCATTAGGAAACTTGATTAAGTTAATTGTGGGCTTGATTAATATTTTTAAAACTTTCTAATCTTTTCAAAAATACAAATCAACCCAACCCACACCCCTCTTCAATCAAAATCAACCAGTCTCTCTCCTCTCTCTCACAGCTTCTCTCAACTTTCTCCCAACCAACAGTTCTGCAAATTTCTCCTTTCAATCCTCGGTGACTTTAACATCCGACGACAAATAGTTGGGTGTCGAGTTTCTTTTTGACTTCAACCTTCAATCGACGTGATAGCCTTACTCTCCGGCCACAACAGCTTTGAATTCTTCAACCTTAATCACGTGACAGCCTTGCTCTTCGACCACAATAGCTTCAAATTCATCATCGTTCCTTTTCTTCTTTCACATGTAAAAATTTATGGCCTTTTTAATTTTGAAGAAAACGAGGAACTTGAGCCAACTGCTCTTATAGAATTGGCTAAAAATTTCAATATTTATTGCTTTAATCTAAAATATGGTCTGAACAAAATCCTAATTTTTGGTATTTTTTCTCTTCCATTTTCGAAGTGAATTATGATTTTTTCCTGTTTGTTGCGTTTTTTGAAGTCTGATTTTTGTTGTTTATGTTTATAAAAACAAAACAACGATTTGGGTTGATTTGTTCTGTTCTTGTTCTTTGTAAATATGGTGATATTATTGTTTTCTATTGAATAAAATTGTGCTACTATTTTTTTATCCAATAGATTATTCATCTGGTGCAACATATTAACCATCGGATGTAATAAATTTATCAGATGATGCAATAGATCAACCATCTAATGCACCAGAGGAACCATCAGATTACAATTCTGATGCAACAGATTAATCATTTGATACAACAGATTTATCATATGATGAACAGTTTAAATATCTGATGCAATAGATTAACCATATGTTGCAACAAATTAAGCATTGGATAAAAAATCTGATGCAATAGATTAACCATATGTTGCAACAAATTAAGCATTGGATAAAAAATCTGATGCAATAGATTAACCATCTGATGCAACAGAAGAACCATTGGATTAATGATCTGATGCAACACATAAACCTCCCGTTGGATAAAATCCTATCAACTCTTCCAACAGGACATGTCCAAGTTATGATTTTTCAAACTGATCATTCATCTGTTGCGATAGATGATCCAATGTTTGAAGAAATCTAAATATATTGACCATTGATAACTGTTCCAACAAATCACTTATGTGTTGCAACAAATGTGTGACCTGTGGCACAGACCATTCATCTTTCTCAACGGACGAGTGGTATGTTTTGTATTATCACAACAAATTACTCATCCGTTGCTGCAGGTTAGTTAACTGTTCCGATAAATCACTTATATGTTGCAATACATGTGTGATGTATTGCACAAACCGTTCATATTTCTCAACAGATGAGTGATATGTTTTGTATTATCACAACAGATTACTCAGCCATTGCTACAGGTTATTTAACTATTCCAACAGATCACTCATATGTTCCAACAAATGATGTTGCAATAGATGTGTGATTTGCTATACAGACCATTCATTTTTCTCAACAAATGAGTGATATATTTTGTATTATTGCAACAGATTACTCATCTGTTGCAACAAGTTATTTAACTGTTCTAATAGATCACTCATATTGGAACAATGTGTGATCTGTTGCATAGACTATTCATCTATCTTAAAATATGAGTGATACATTTTGTATAGTTGCAATAGATTACTCGTCCACTGCAACAGGTTTGTTATATATTGTAACAGATATACTAATCTGTTGGAACTATTATTTTACTATTTTGCTAGTTAGATTTACTATTGCCCTTTTTTAACGATGCATTAATCAACTATAATATATTTTTTATGTTCCTGTTAAATTTAGATAATATGGCTCCCAAAACTACAAAAGCCGAATCAAGTCAAAGTAAAGGAACAAGTGAAGCAGCTAGGCTACATCCACCACTCTATGAGCTTGCTTTACAAGCGTGATGTCAATAAGGAGCAAAATATGATGAACACGGGGAGGAGGAATATTTTCAAAGAGATAATCCGAATGATAATAGCCCTTCCGTCGAACAGTTGGTCAAAAGCTTCAGCATTGATCATTATGTTATGAGAATGCAGTGTGATGGTGCCACAGATTTAACGGGTGATTTCTTGGTTAAGTCAGCTATGTAAAAATCTTTTGATGCCTTCAGAAAAATACTTCGAGAACAAAAATTGGATGCTTATTTCAGGGACAACTGCTTTCGGAAATATCTTGATTTACCGGAGGACAACAATGCTCGTTTCCAAATAAAAATGGTATATGAATTTCTCAAGCGTAGATTTATGTGTGAAAACAAAGATAAGATGGATGAGGTATGCATAAATTTCTGTGGCATGCCTGTTTATTTTGGTTGGAAGGAGTTTGCCATAGTTACTGGACTAAAATGTTATCCTCCATCTCAAGTTATACCTATTCTAACCCAAAAAAAACTACCCCGCACACCCAAAAAAGGCAAAGGCAAGTCGTGTGATCATGATGACCTGGTGTCCATTGTTGGTCCAAGCTTCAAAAATAAAAATTGTATAGAAGCGTTGAAAGTTAAAGAACTTTCAAAGAAGCACAAGCAATCATTGTGCTTGGTTTGGTTTATACATAATATTCTTTGGGCGAGAGATGTTAACAACAACATAAGCGTTGGTTTAATAAAGCTCTTCAAGGATCTTGAGGCATTTAACAGCTATCCTTGGGGTTATGAAGGCTTCAAAATAACTGTCCAATATTTGTTGACTCCGTTAGCGCCAAAGACAGTCAACTTATATGGCTTTCCATAGGCTTTCATGATAAATGTTTTACTTCTTTCTTTTATTATGATATCATTTATTTATTTTTTTACTCAATAATGGTTTTGATTTATTGGCATTATTTTATAGACTTGGGCATTTGAAGCCATTCCTCATTTGAGACAAGTGAACTACCAAGAAGAAGTTTTCTGTCTAAGAATATTGAGATGGTTGTCGGCCAAAACTGATAAAAATGCAAAATTTCTTGATCTCTTCAACCCCCCGAAGGATGCAGTAAGAATAATCATAATTAAATTTTTATTTTAATTAATGATTTTTTTGAATGATCTAATCATTATTCTAATATATGTAATGATTTATGTTAGATTGTACATCTGTCGCTAGTTCCAACCAATCAAGAGATGAAGATGCCATTTTTTTCTTACTTTAAGGTCTGTGCAAACTTTTTTGGATCCAAAAGTCATCAACAAAATAGAAATGGAATTGTTTGAAGCAACAACCATTACAAGAAAACAGTTTTGGAGGGTGGGCTTGTTGTTGTTGATAGTCATAGTGGTGATGGAGCTGTTGGTGGTGGTAGTGGTGTTGTTGGTGGTGCTAATGATGCTCCTATTATAGTATTTAAAACAAACCATTATGAGTATGATCATACTGGTTATATAGATTTTGCCTCTCCCAGCGAATGTTCTGCATGCAAATGTCAAAACTGCAAGGCGAAACATGATGTAGTGATTAGTGCTATTAATGCATTAACTGCTTCTGTAAAGGTATTAACATCTAAGAGGAGTGTCATTCCATCAAAAAGAATTTTATTTTCATCCACTACATTAGATATTGAGGCTAAGAGAAGAAGGAAAGTAATATCCAAGGCATTATCAAGCACCCAAAAGAGCGAAATTGCAACTCCTCTGTCCGGGCGTTGCACTGAGCAATGTACAATCACTACTAAAAAACTACCAGAATGCAACGCAAAAAAAAGTGACGGACAGTGTCGGTTTAAAAAGCGAAGAGAAAAGTGATGTTGACCGTTGCTTTTTTAGTTTAATATTAATTTTTATTTATATTTTATTAAAAGCGACGGACAACATCTTAATATCCATCGCTTGTTTCGCGGATTTTTGTGCCAATTAATTAAAAATAATTTATAATATTTTTTAATAAAAGCGGCGGACAACGTCGTAATTTATTAAAAAGTAATAAAAATTATTTTTTTAAAAAAGCGACATAGTCCGTCGATTTTTAAATTTGATTTTTTTTATTAAAAGCGATGGACAACGTCACTATAATTTTTTATTTTTTAAAATATTAATTCTAGAAAATCGACGTTGTCCGTCGCAATTTGTAATTTTTTTTCTTTATTTTTTACAAAAAGTGACGAATAGCGTCGCTTTTGTTAAAATTAAATAAAAATTAATTTTTTGAAAAGCGACATTGTCCGTCACTTTATAAATTTATTTTTTTATTTTTTATTTTTATTAAAAGCGGCGGACAACGTCGCAATAATTTTTATTTTCTAAAATTTTAATTCAAGAAAAGTGACGCTGTCCGCTGCAATAGGTAATTATTTTTATTTTTTTTATTTTACAAAAAGAGACGGACAACGTCACTTTTGTATAAAAATTAATTTTTTGAAAAGCAACGTTATCCGTCGCTTTTTAAAATTATTTTTTATTTTTTTCTATTTTTATGAAAAGCGATGTCGTCCGTCACAATTTGTAAAATATTTTTAATTTTTCTTTAGTTTTTTCAAAAAACGACGGACAACATCGCTTTTGTTAAAATTAAATAAAAATTAACTTTATGGAAATGAAACTGTCCCTCGATATTTGATTTTTAATTTAATATTAAATAAATAATTTTTATATTAAAAAAAGTTAAATGTATTCAGATTATATATTGAATACATTGATATCATACGATCGATTGATAAAAAATATATATATACTGTTGAAGTTATAATATAATAATATAGGCTAAATTAAATGATAATTTATCATTGTATATATAAAAAATGTTGTATTACAAGTTAATTTGCATGTGTATGTGATGTATCTAGTACATATTGTGAATTTTATAGTCAATCAACTATATATATTGAATACATTGATGTCATACGATCGATTGATCAAGGTAATAATATATTTTTGAAATTATAATATCATAATGTATGCTAAATTAAGCAATAATTCATCAGAGTAGAAATAAAATACGCTATATTACGAGGTAATATACTCGTATATGTGATGTATGTAGTTAAAAGCTAGCTAACTGAATCAATATATCCAAATATTTTGAATAATACATTAACATCGTATGATCGAAGTAATAATACACTATTGAAGTTATAATAATGTGTTTTATTTTACAAGAATCTTCAAGCTTGAATAGGATTTCGAGAAGGTCTGCGTACACTGTACCCTCCATAGACCAAATTTGTGGGACTAAATCTGTTTAATTGTGTGGACACCCAATTTTCACCTCACGATACCCCTCGTAGGTTGCTATTTGATATAGTAATTTTACGTAATATTAATTCTTACATGCTTAGTTTATTTTAATATCGGCGTCTTACTATTTTTCTCATTTTTTAATTATTCCTCTAATTATTATTTATAGATAATTTAATATGATATTTTGACGTAACATCAGTTTTACATGCTTAGTTATTTTAATATCGGCGGCTTATTATTTTTCTCGTCATTATTACATTTACTAAAATAGCAAACCTAATTGAATTCAATTTTCCCAATTCATTTATTTTCTAGCCTAATTTTATCAATTTTTAGCTTGATTGGACTCAATTACAATTCAAGCAACATTTTTTTTAATTTCACATAATTTTAAATCTCAGCTGTTGATCAAAATTAATCAAACGGCTGAGATCAAATCTCCACTTTTTTTCCATTTATATCAAACCACAAACCCTAACACCTCGCTCTAAAAAAATAGTCTCACAGCTCCTCTCTCTCTCCATCCTCTCCGGCCAACGACGGACGGAGCACCTTCACCGGTGATCGCCATGGCTACATCAGCTTTCCCTCCGTTCTCCCCATCCGGCAACAACCAGCCCCACATCAGCGACGAACTAGCCTCCAGCGCCACCAATACCATCTCGCCGTCTACCATCGCCGCCTCCGTGTTACCAGCCGCCGTCAACGATGAAGATAACATTACCGACCGATGACATGTCTAGTCCATTTTCTTTTGGGGATCTCTTTTGAAATTTGAACCAACTGCACAAGTTCCTTTTCTTTCAGAAATTTTTGTTTTTGAAAACAAAAAAAATTTACAAAAATTGGAAACACTTTTGGCATTAAATTAGAAAACAATTGAAGTGTCGACTATGCTCTGTGTACACGAATGTGTATTGTGTTCTATTTATTAATTAAGTTTGATGCTATGTTAGATGACATTTTGATTGCTTAAGTTTGGGAAATAGGAACAAGGTCCTTATTTGTTAACTAGTGTATTTGTTAGATCATTGAGAAAGTACTTTAGGAAGATCTATAAAAAAGAACAGTTGTTGCTTGAAAGAAATTAGAAGATTTGAAATTAGAAATTACTAAGAAAAAGTGATTGAATCAAAATTTTCTCTTGATTTGAATTAGAGACAAAACCTAATACTTATAAAAGAGAATATAATAATTTGGATTGTTAAGTATAAACAGTTGTTGGTTGAAAGAATTTGGAAGATTTGAAATAGGAAATTACTAAGAAAAGGTGATTAAATCAAAATTTTCTCTTGATTTACATTAGACACAAAAGCTAATACTTATTAAAGAGAATATAATAATATGGATCGTAAAGTATACCTTGTACATATTATTTTACTTAGCTAACATGAAGAAAGATACAATAATAATTAAAATGGGATGGATAAGATATTCTTTAGGGGGTGTGTATTAGCGACTTTAAAATGGTTTACTGTATTAGCGACTTGAGAAGTGTATTAGCAACTTGAGAACTGTATTAGCGACTTGAAAATGGATTAGTGTAATTCTTGAAAGTTGAACTTGTGTTTTGAAATTTGTAAAGTGTAATCACTTGAAAATGTGAATTCATGACTTGAAATTGGTTTAGTGTTAACACTTTAAAAGTGAATTAATGACTTGAAAATGGTTAAGTCTAGGCACTTGAGAAATGAATTAGAGAGTTGAAAATGGTTAAGTGTTGTAGTGTTTTGAAATGTGTACTAGTCACTAGAAAAGTGTATTGGTGACTTGAAAATAGTTTAATGTAGTTCTTGAAAGGTGAACTTGTATTTTAAAATTAGTAAAGTGTAATTACTTGAAAATGTGAATTCATGACTTAAAATTGGTTTAGTATTGATACTTGAAATATGAATTCATGAGTTGAAATTGGTTAAGTTTAGTCATTTGAGAAGTGAATTAGAGAGTTGAAAACGGTTAAGTGTAGTATTTTGAAATGTGAACTAGTCACTTAAGAAATGTATTAGCGACTTGAAAATGGTTTAATGTAGTTCTTAAAAGGTGAACTTATGTTTTGAAATTTGTAAAGTGTAATCACTTGACAATATGAGTTCATGACTTTAAATTAGTTTAGTGTTGATACTTGAAATGTGAATTCATGACTTGAAA